>NW_023270807.1:61918492-61963371 GCF_011800145.1 Mirounga leonina | reverse complement strand
CCTTCCTTCCTTCCTTCCTTCCTTCCTTCCTTCCTTCCTTCCTTCCTTCCTTCCCTCCTTCCTTCCTTCCTTCCTTCTACAAATACCTATTGCAATAAGAGACAGGCATCATGCTTGGTTTGGGGAGAGGGTAAGGAGGAAGGCCAGTGTGGCCCTTCTTATCATGGGTATGATGGTTTAGGATGTTACCAGCAGTGCAGAGCAGGGGAAGGGTGTGCTGTGGAAAAGAGCATGAAGGCATTTATCTCATAATCAGAGAGTACTAGATGGAGAAAGCCTGGCTTCCTTCTTTACTTGGGGAAGTAGAGCTGAGGAGGTGGGGTGGGGGTGGGGGTATGTGTCCAAAGGAGCAGCAGAGCTAGAGGCATTGCCAGACTCTGACTCCAGCATTTTAGAAGCCAGGGACCTTTGGGCAAGTTTTAACACCCCTAAGCCTCTGGGGCTTCATCTATAAAACAAAGGTTTTGTGAGGATTGCATTAGTTATATGAAAATGCTTCTTAAACTCCTGTATAAATGTGAAGGATTTTATTGTATAGGCATGTCACATTTTTTCCCCCTCTGAACAACTTGACCTGAATAGTTGGTACCTCCCCTCTGAGCATGAGATAATAGGTAATAGGCCAGTTCTTTGTGAGTAGAAGTAAGAACTCTGTGCATTAGACATAGTACACCCTTGAAAACACATTTATTTCTACACTGAAGCAGTGTTTTGTTAAATGACACAGATCATGCCTGAATGAGATAATGAAGTTTCCAGTTCAACTCACACTTGGAAATTGTTCATAATGGAGAACATGGTCTCATGATGGTTTGAAAAAATTTAAGGTCAAAACCTACTTTTCTGAAAAGATAGAGACCACCTTTCCCTCTGCCCTAAATCAACCAATTCAAACCAAAAGATGAATCCCTCCTAGATCTGGGTCCCCTTTCTCACTTGTTGTTTTTTACCACGATTTAGGGGGCCACTCTGTGGCCAGGGTGCAGGGCCATGGCATCCCAGGTATGATGCTTCAAAGTGACTCACCGTGGAAGGAGGCTGGAAAGGCCAAATACTCACCCTGGTTTCTCAATTGGTTAAATGGGAGGATAGGTATTGACCTGATTAATAATTGCCCCCCCTTTTGAGTAATAACATGAGATCTATAAAACTCTCCTGGTAAAACATGATGTTAACAAAGCCAGACATGACTGTTAAACCAGTTCCCGTGGGTGACAGTCACCATCTAGCACACGTCGCTTTCACTGGGAGCCACTCGTGGTGCCCTGTGTTGAAAGCCTACTTCCCATTACATAAGGAGAGTGGCTCCTTCCCCAACTATGGCAGAGCTGTCAGTCAGACAGATCTCTTGTACCGGTCTATGAACTTTAGACCTTGCTTTCTCCACGGCTGCGGACTGGCTTTCTTTAAAGATGATTACGGCCTCCTTCCAGGATGGTTGAGATCCCATTTGCAGTTCACAGGCTCATTGGTTTTAAAGGTAATTTCTACAAGGTAATTCAATCAAATCATTTTTTTGGTTGAGTCATTTTTTGGTTTTCAAAAGTTGCAAATAGCAGAGTGATGCTTTCCAGAGACTTGTTGAGTTACAAGGGCACGTTTGTCACATTTGACTGGTTTCCTGGTTGAAATGGAGACAATTATTGGGTGTTGATATTATAATCAGTGATAGAGAAATATACTGACCACTGATAACATCTCCTGACCTTCTCCATTCCTGAGAAGTGGTGGCCTGACTTTTATGCAGCATGTAGCAAAGTCTATACCTACATGGAGGAGACCAGATGCAGGACAACATATCTGCTTCAATGCCTTTGTCTTGGACAGTAAGCTGTGCATGTGGTGTTAATGTAGTTGAGTTTAGAAGAGTCTCTGGGCATTGACATTTTCATCAGCAAAATGAAAACAAGATGATCTTCAAGTCCCATCTAGGGTAACTACTCTGTGACTCTGAATTAGTGACAATCTTTTGGATTAACTGGAAATAATAAACTCTGCTCTTATTTTTATCTTTGCTAATAACTTGCTAAATGATCTATGACTTCCTCATCTGGGTTTTGGGCTTGCTTTGTTGACTTGTGTGTGTCCTGCCCTCTGGCGTACATTCTTCTCCCTTCACCCAGAGGCTCTAGACTATCAGAAGACCTGGGAGGGGCTATCTTTCTGTAAGGTTACAACTGGCTCCAGCTCAGAGGTCATTGGCTCCATGGAACCATGCTCCCATGGTTCAGGCACTGTTCAGGGTGACAGATTCCATTCGCCCATTTTCCCATCTACTTTTTCTTTCTGGTGACTGTAGTCATTTTAGTGTGAGACTCTTGGACTTAGGTGATCAGTTAAGATGACTGTCCCCAGCATAAGGCACAGGAAGCCTGGATCCAGAGCAGCAATTTAACAGACAATAAGAAGCCCCTTGGGAGTCAAGGGAAGTCTGGAGCATGGACTGAGAGTGAGGGTGAGGTTGTGGAGGGAGGTCCCATCCCAGGCCTGGGCTGTCACAAAGGGGTCAGGCCAGTGGGGTAGACAGGTACCTGCAGTGGAATGATGCCCCAGGAAGGAGGACTGGCTCTCGATGGCCTTGGGCCAACCCCAGGGGTGCATCAAAAGCCAGGTGTCAGCATGACCTCCTCATGGTAGCCGGGAAGTCTGGTTGGTAAATTCATCAGTAAGGTAATGTTTAACCTTCTATTTCCAATTCTACTTATTTTGTTGAAATTATCCTCCACCTTCTTAGTTCTTACAGTCCAGCAGTGAAGGATGATGTCCCAGGACATTTTAGATTTTCACGGTCCTTATATTTCACAACAGGGATCTCCCCTCTGTCAATATTTTCATGTCCTAATAACTGTAATCAATGCTTGAGTTGGTCATATGGTAATAAATAGTTGTGCATCTGGGACATGGCTCTGTAAAACGCAGAACAGGAAACTCCACATCATATGGAAAGTTGTACTTTTAGTTTCATAACTCAACTTTTGCCTAACAAAGATAGCTCTTATTGAAACTGAGCCCTTAAAGCATAAGAAATATATTTAAATATTTTGTGAAAATGGTATCTTTATACAAAATATTTTCCTATATGTCATCTTTTTGCAGTATTACAGTGATTCTCTGAGGTAAGCAGAGAGGTAATTATTATAACTAATTTATAAAAGAGGAAACTGGAGTTCAGGGAAATTAAGTGACTTCGTTTGTGTTTTTACAATTATTAAACACATCATAACTGGATCCCGAGGTTTCTGCCTCCAAATCCATGGTTTTTCCAGTCTCCTGCTGCTGCCTCTGTGTGGCATGGTGTGTGTGTGTGTGTGTGTGTGTGTGTGTGTGTGTAATAAAACATACGTATGCCAGAGCACAGAGGCAAAGTTTATTTTATCTAAGAATTGTAAGAAACGTTCTTGGTTTGGAAAATGACAAATGTTTGCCTATGTAATCTGAATGGTACCTAAGTAAAAGTAAGACACTTTCTGAAAACTTATAATAGAAAAATTCCATTCTATTAAAGGGATAGCAGTACAAATAATTTTATAAGCTTATTTTTATTTCTGGTTGTATGGCCTCTAATAAAATTGTGTTTTGGGGGAGCCTGGGTGGCTCAGTTGGTTCAGTGTCTGATTCTTGATTTCAGCTCAGGTCATGATCTCAGTGTTGTGAGATTGAGCCCCCTGTCCAGCGTGGAGTCTGCTTAAGATTGTCTCTCTTCCTCTCCCTCTGTTCCTCCTTGCCTCTCTCTCTCTCTCAAAAAATAAATAAAATAAAATAACCATAGTATTTTGATGAACTGATTATAAGAAAATGTCTCTAATGAATGACACTTGTACAGGAAATGTTTCCACTAATTGTTTTTTGGGGTTTTAAAAAGATTTTATTAATTTATTTAAGAGAGGGAGAGAGCATGAGCAAGCATGAGCAGGGTAGGGGCAGATGGACAAGCGGATTCCCTGCTGGGTGCAGAGCCCCATGCAGGGCTGATGTGGGGATTGATCCCAGGACCCTGAGATCATGACCTGAGCCAAAGTCAGAAGCTTAACTCACTGAGCCACCCAGGCACCTCTCCTCTAATTGTTAAATACCTATCAGCTATTCCATATATCTAAAATATGCTAAAGACTCACAATTTCACAACTCTATTATTTTGCTACTGCTAGCAAATATTTATATAGTTTCATCAGGTTTCATATTTCACCTAAACCATCCCCTCTCTGTCTTTTGTTGTTATATTATCAAAACGACCACAAAGCCAATAGAACACACTACACAGGTTAATGGCTTGGACAATGGCTCCCATGAGGTAGGATGTATGCATGCCACCTCCCCCCTTGCTCTCATTGAGATCAAAGCTTCCCCTCTTTAACTTTCCAATCTACTCCAGAAAGGATGAATGTTACCTTTCCTTACTTTCTTGTTTTGGTGTTATTTTTTTGTTTGTTTTTGAGTTTTTTTGGTTGTTGATTGGTAATTTATTAGAAATATACTAGAAGCAAAATACATGTTAATTCAACTTTACTGCCCTATAAAACTGGTTACACAGTCTTAAATATTTAACCAGTTTTAAATACTTTGAATGTTCAAAATGTTTGAAGACTTTTGTAGAACTTTGCATGGGGATGGAAACTATGGCATGTCTATTAGGAAAATATTATTCTTGTTTACAAAGAAGGGATACTACTCACTTCAGTAGAAAAAATGACTTTGAAATGCCTGACATGTTTCAAATGCTTATTTTGTGAGCACAGGTTTAAAAAAAAAAATTAGGTGCCATTTTTATGAGACCTCCTGACCTTATTTTGATCAAGTTTTTACAAAATAAAAATACAATTTTTAGAAACATAAACACCTCAAAACTTGAACTTTACAGTATTTCAAGGAAAGTACAGGATGTATTAGCTGAACATTGAGTCTTTTAACACAAGAGCAGGGTTAGCTTAACCTATGTGGGAACTGCTCTTTGTTTACTATCCCTTCCTACTGAATTCTGGCTTTTTCCTTTAATACCAAATTTTCATGTTAGGAAATAAGCCACAGAATGTTATTACTTCTCTTTTTCTCATCCTCAGGAAACCAGAAGTCTTCATGTGATCATTTCTTTCAGACAGTCCAAACTCCATTTTCTGTCTGCTCCTTTGCTTCTCCTCGTATGAATCTTAATGCCAGTTTTAACATTAATGTTTCTTTTGTTCTTTGAGTGTACTTTGAAAATCTCTATTTGTGTGCCCTTGCTCATGTTATTCCCACATCTGAAATGTCTTCCCCTTTCCATTTTACTAACAGAAGCCCTCCTCTATCTTTCAGACCCACGTCAAATCTCGTTTTCTTTGTCACATTTCCTCAGGGTAGGTGTTCCCTCGGCACTCCTGCTTAGCTCATCTTAAATCACTGTTTTATCAGTCAGCATTCATTATTCACTTATCAATTTTTAGGACACAAAGATAAAGGTAGGTAGAGATCTCTTAAGGAGCCTATAATTTAACAGGAATGGTAGCCTGTTTTACAAAGTACGAATATCCCATGAGCAATGAAGGACAGAGAGATTCCAAGTGAGAGGGAGCATTTAATACATGAAAAAGCCCCTAGGGCAGGACTTGGTGCATACCAGTTGTCCAAGTAATTATTAGACCCTTTCTGTGTGCCTGAGGAAGGGGAACAGGAATCATGGGAGACCTTGTGGAAGAGGTGGCCTTCTGTCTGGATCAAATAGGTGAAACCTGGATGAGTGGAGAGGAGGAACTTGGTCTAGGCCAGGAAGTCTCAGACATTTTAGTTTCAGGACTCTTTATACTCTTAACACATATTGAGCCCACCCAAAAGCTTTTGTTTATGTGGATTGTATCTGTTGATATATATGTAACTTATCTGAAATTAAAACTGAGAAAATAGATCTTTAAATTGAACATTCATTTAAAAATAATGATAAACTCAGTACATTTTAAGATTGCTAACATATTTTTACTGAAAGAGTAGGCAAAATTTTCAAAACCAAAATATTTAATAAGAGTGACACTCTTTTTGCCAATCTCTTTAATTTCTGGCTTAATAAAAGAAAGCTAGATTCCTTATCTGCTCTGCATTCAATTTGTTGCAATATCACAGATATTCTTCTAGAAAATTCCATCATACACTCATGAGGAATGTTAGTGAAAAAAGCAAGTAACATCTTAGTATTATTATGGAAAGAGTTTTTCCCTGGTGAGCTCCCTGAGAGAGACTCAAGGTCCCCCAGAGGTCCCTGGACCATACTTTGAGAAGCAATAGTTTATGCTATACATGGCTATCCATCTCTTTTTATGGATAGTCTGTATTCTCTCTCTCTCTCTCTCTCATTAAATTGCAAGCTTCTTGAGGGCAGAGATTGCGATAGGTGATTAATAAAACGAATGGCTGATGTTGATTTTGATGATGGTATATATGTGTGTGTTCACATTTAAAGCTTTATATGTGCACACATATACATATATGTGTAAGCACATATATATGTGCCTATCTATCATTAGTTTTGGGGGTGTTAAAAGTCCAAGCACTGTAATGCTGTTAAATGATAGAGCTGACTACTAATGATTTGCCTAGAGGTAGTAACAGAGGCAGTGTTAGTAATAAAGCTAATTACTCTTTCTACAAAAGAAATTAGTCAGAAAAGGAAATCCATGTGCACAGACAGGATGGCAAACTGCTAGTCTCACTTGTGCAAATGTTAAATTCCTAGGGCTTTTGGTACCACTTTATCATGCCTCATTCCTGCCCTGGTGACAGATGGCAGGTGTGGCCACATTTGCACATGAATCAAGCCTCCATGGAAACCCAAGCCTTGAAATCTGCCATAGGAAGTCCATACTCTAGCAATTTTTCAAGAGAATTGCATCAAGAAGAGCTTAGCAGGTTGTTTTGGAAATCAGTTTTAATAGTGCATACTCAGGGCTCTGAGTGAAAAGTAAAATGTGCCCCCAGCCCCCGATTCCTCTTTCAGAACATGTCCTTGGGAGCCATGTCAAAACAAGGCAGGGATCACATTACCTTCCTCCAGAGGAAGCCTTGACCAGACTTGATTTGCTTCAACTTATACATTGAAGATAGAGGTTAGCTACAAAGAAAGTTTAAAAATTCTTTGGCATTTAAACTAAGATGTATATGTTTCGTGTGTTTTATTTCTATTTTGTAGATGGAAAGAACAGGTGAGTACAGATTGAAACAATCAGATACATTGAAGGAAACACCGTAAATTTACACAATTTTCAAGGAGTTCAGGGGTTGTCTGGTGAGTCCAACACTCTATTTTACAGAGGACTCTGAGACCAGGGAAGTTAAAGAACTTGCCTAAAGACTGGGGGTTTTCTGTTTGTGAGTCTCTGAGCTGAAGGTTGTTTGTGTCCCATACAGTGCACCAGTGAGTAGTTGAGTTTAGGCTTTTTAAGAACCCAGGCATTATCTTCTTTAGGAGCTGCACCATTTCCTGTATTGAGAGCTTGTGCATAAAATGAGGTATTGGGGACATGGTCTCCGGCACCAAATGAGTGAAAAGAGTCTTTTCGTTTTGCTCTTAAAGGGGCCACCATGCTTCTCAGTGAGGCTTTGAACAAGTCATCCAATAGACAGGGACTCCAGGCAGGTGGTTCTCCACCTGGCGCCCATTGCAACCAGCTGGGTTGGGTTACAAAATCCGAAGTCTCTGGCTCCCAAGACCAGATCAACTAAATCAGAATAACAGTGGGAGAGAGCATCACATGAGCATCACACCAGGTCATTCTCATGCACATTCGCATGGACGGTTTTGCTCGGAGTCGGCCTGTGGCTGCTCTTGGAACCTTGCTCCCCTCTTGCTCTGAAGGTGGACTTATGCTGCCCACTTACACCCTAGAGAAGAGGCAGCATCCCTCACAGGTCTTGCTACAAAATTTCAAGGAGGACTGGTTGATTTTGTTGGCGAGGGAATGTACAGCCCACTGAGGCCAGTGACCACCACCTCCTGCTTTTTGAAGGACAAGTAACTCTATGACATATAGCTTCCTGCCTGTCTGCACGCTGCCCACCACATCGCACGTCTGGTCTTCCATGAGCAAAAGTTTCACTACTGAAATCAGTGGGTGACCTTTCTCATACACCCGGAAGAAGAGACAGTTTGCTATCGAGTAGGTTTGCTAGCGAGTTTAAAACTTCTGCAAGACGAGAGCATCTCGAAATGGAAGCCCGAATGGGGAGCATTTCTTCGTGCCTTTGTGTTTTTCACCATTTGCTGCCGGTTGAGATGGTTTATTTTGTGAATGTTTGAATGTCTTTGTAACTCGCTGAAGAGATGGACTCACAGACTATCCAAACTGTGTGTGGTCAGGGAACCATTCCTTTCTCCCCACTTTTATCCAAAGATGTTGGCATCATGCAAGCAACTAGGAGATTCCAAACTGTAATGCTCACAGTGCTGGCTCCTCCCTGGAGGGCTTAGGACACGAGGCCTATCAAGGCAATGTGCCAGGGAGTGGGAGCTGAATCTAATCATCATCTGGAAAAACCTAGTAGGACAAAAGAGAAGGAACAGAAAACCCTGAGGCAGAAAGGAGAAGCTGGGCAATCTGCAGGCAGCCAGCTCTGGCCTCTTCTCCCCATTTCGGGCTCCTCCTGCCTGCTTCCTCCCACCCTGACCCCATAGCTCCCTGGCCCAGGCAGGAGCTCCAGTAGCCCCGGCATGCAGGGGCAGGTGCTCTGCTCCTGGCTGCCCAAGGCTAATCTTGCATTTGAATTATTCGAGGGGGGGAAAAGAAAACTCAGTCACCGCCCCCCCTTCCCCTCCAGAGAATCCAGTCCAGGGACTCCCATGGGAAAAATCATGAAATTAAATATTGATGTAATAAATTCCATTTCAGGAAGTAGTTTAATTAGCAGAAACTGTAATTCCGTTGTATACGTGTGTTTGCAAAGTCGTAAAACAACCGAGTGTCTCAAATACATAGATATACTTGTATGTTTTGACTATTTCATTATGAATGATCAATTTATTTTGTTCAGATTCGTAGGAGATACCTTTACAAGTTTAGAAAATTGTGTGGAAGAAAGAAAAATGATAAAAATCTACCAATTATCTTTCTCCCCCTGCGTATTAGAAGACCACCATTGTCTATTTCAGTGGACAATCACCTCAGTTGCACTTTTGAAGAAAACTTTGAGAATTTCTCGTACAGTGGATGAGCCGTTAGACTCTAAGAAAAACCATACACTGTCTCAAGTTGAGATTCTGGTCAGTGTTCTGTTCCTGACAAGCCCTGTGGCTTTCAACCAAGTCTCAGCCCCTATTCCTCCCTGAAAACTGATGTTCGCACTGCTGGGCGCCCAACACGCTATGATTCAAGCGAAGTTGTCAGGGGCTTAGAGGGAGGCGAGAACTTTAATTATAAAGAAAATCTCCCAGCAAACATTATTTGATGATAGCAGAATGGAAACCAACCAGCAGAAAGGCAAATCGTGTGCTCACCGAGAGCCAGAGCAACCGTCTCTAGGAGCTGATTTTTTTTACTGAAGCACCTGAGGAAAGAGTCTGAATTTCAGGCTTGAAGGGGAAGAGACAGGCGTGGGAGGACCCCATACATGGAGAAAACAAAACTCAGTGGCGAGAGAGGGAAGAACAAGAGCAGAAGAGGAAGTTCCTCGTTGTCTGTCAGTTTTAATTCCTTCCTCTACACAGACCCAAGGAGAAAAGAAAGAAAGTGCAAGCTAGCAGGGGAAGGGAGAACTTTGCAGGTCGGGAAAGGCAAGGGGGCATGAAGAACAAGACATGTATACAGGCGCCAGGAGGGAGAGAGCAGAGCGTCATATTGAAATGCCGGGACTGATTAATTCACTCGAGGGTCTTCCAGGAAAATGACTGAAATAAGAATGACTGATAACACGCAAAGATGAGGATGCTGGGCGGGGGGAAAGAGCTTGGATTGTGTTCATGACGGATTTGGGGTTCCAGCCCCAACGTCAGCGTTTAAGAACTGTGAGGCAGAAGTCAGATTGTTAAAACAGCTCAGCTTCCTCATCAGCAAAATGGTGAGATTAATAACTTCTCATAGCTTTCCTATGCAAAGGACCTATCAAGATTCTTGCCACAGAGTGAGCGTTCCACAAAGAGTTCTTGTCATCTTGTTTTGAGTGAAATGGGGATTGGGGAGGGGATTTAAGAGCTGAGCATACCTGTGGGGCAGGAATCAGAATAGTTCCATGTGGCTCCATCTGGGATTGTGAGGTAGGAACTTGGGGTGTGCATGTTAAGATAAACCGCTCAGTTATTCTGTGTGTGGGGTGGGGGAGCTGACTGGCTCGGTTCAGAATGCAGCCACCAGCAGAGACCCTGCAGTAGGACACAGCCCTCCTGCTGTCGTGGGGACAAGTAGAGAGGGAGATGTGAGGCCAAACCCCCAGAGGCAGGCCATGAAAAGCCAGCTGCGAAGAAGCAGGTACAGTGGATATGGGGCTGACCCAAACCCCCACTGGCCATCTCAGAGCTCTCAAGAACTGGTTGCAAAACAATAAAGAGAAATAGGGAGGACAGTTAAAGGAAGAATCCAGGAGAAAAATCAGGGTAGGCAGAAAATGAATATAGAAATAAACATGGGGGGAAAGTGAAATCAGCACCTTCTTTCTCTTATTAAAGGGTGATTTATGGACTAAGAGAGCAAGAGTTACAGATAGTGGTGTGTGAAAACACTCAGCTGTGACTCTCTTTGGAAGAGTCCAGTAGGCAGTCTGAGTAGGAGTCCCTGGGGGTGAGAGCCCAGGTGCCTCCCTTCAGCATGTGGTGGCAACAGCCCCAGTAAGACCCAAGGACACTGGGTCTGGGTCCTAGTTTCCCATCAGCCTTTAACTGGCTCCATGACTCCCCTAGAGTCACTTCACCTCTCTGGGCCCCAGCTCGGGCTGTGCAATGAAGGAGTTGGATCAGAATATCAATTCTAAGCTTTTAAACAAATCCCCACCTCTTTTTGAACAACGTAAGAATCTTGTGCCGCTCTCCTTTCCCCAGTGTGCACAATGGTCCTTTTCAATAACTCCCAGCCCCGGCTGAGAACCCCCAAGCAAATCATCACCTGGGCTCCTCCCGAGGCTGATGTTTTGCTGCTCTATGAGTGAAGAAGGACAAATATGTGTTCCCAAGACAGTAATAAAAGAAAGACAGGGTGGAAAGGAAGGTGGAGGGGCTCAGCACGGGTTCTGATGTGGGTGCTGCTCTGGAAGAGATTGTCTAGTGACCAGAAACTCAGGTGAGGATGGGAACAGTCAAGCTCAGGTCTCACAGCTTGTGAGCTGTAGGAATGCAGTCTGGGAAACCTGGAGCAGGAGATGACCCCTTTCATGTGGCTAATTCCACCAGGAGACTCTCTGGGGCGGCTTCACGCTGCTCTCCAGCTCCAAGGAAGTAAGGTCATGGGAGGTCTGGCTCTGGGTTGCCCTGGATATTCCAAATCAGTATTGTTGCCAGACTATTCAAATGGAAGCCCGGACAATCTATGACCAGCCCCTCCTGCCTTTAATCAGTGGTGAGTCGAGCCTCAGCTACATCCTATTTTAACTTCCTTTGAAAATCTCTGCCCCCTCATCCTACTACACATATGCAGCTCAATCAATTCTTGTGAAATGGGGGTGAAAGCATAAAGGGGTAATGCTGCCTAATGGTTAAAAAACAAAACAAAACCGATTCTGGAGCTGCACCGCCTCAGTGTACATATAAGCTTACTAGCTGTGTGTCCTTGGCAAGCTACTTAACCTCTCTGTGCCTCATTTCCTCAGCTGTAAAATGTGGTTAATAATCTTCTCAACCTCCCAGGATTGTGACAATAAAGGAGTTAATAAGTGTAAGATACTTAGAAGAGTGCTTGGCACAGAGTAAGCACTACACAGTGTATTATTAGCTGTTAGTATTTTCTAATTTCTCACATTTTTTTCCCTCAATGTGAGAAATTTTTCCTTTTATTATTTCCTCTCTCAGTACTTTAAAAACTTTTTTAATTTAAATTTTTTTTTTTTTTTTTTTTTTTTTTGCAAAAGGGGAAAAGCCAGGAGCGCACAGTAAAGCAACTATGGAATCAGTAGTAACAAACCTGAGAAATTTTCACTCTTCCTCTTTCCTCTTATTCCTGCTATAATTTAAAAAAGACTATTGGCCATTATTTTCTAATCACTCCTATAGATAATTCCATCACCTGTAATTAATAGACTTCCACCCCCGCCCCCCAAGAAGGAGTGCTAGTGAACTTAGTGGAAACAGGATTTGGGAGAAGACTGGGTGGGGGCCTCTCCTTACCCAGGTCTCTGTCTTCCTCCTGACCTACCTTCACTTCTGCAGGGAATTTAAAACCACAAACACCCTGGATTTTTCAAGTTCAGGTTTAAATTTGATGCTAATTTTCAGATACAGTTTCTTAACCTATTAAAATATAATGGAGAAGGAATATGGTGAGTTTTTTGTTGTTCTGAGCAGAAAGAGAAACTATAGCAAAGAAAACCCACTTTGCAGGGATTACAAATCTTTATATAGATTTGAAAGGTATCTGGAGAACAAAAGCTTAAAAGGTGAATGGAATGAACATTTCTATGTTCATAGGGCTTTGTTTGGCCATAGAGTATTCTAGGTTGGAAAGGAGGTGGGGGAAGTAAAGCAATACATATTATCTTTAATTGTAATTGTGTTCTATTCTATATCTGTTAATGAGAAAGTACTGGGGAAAGCTTTTCCAATATGATAGCCTAAAAGATAATCCCAGGATTTAAAATTCAAGCCGATGAGGCAAAATGTTTTTACCAAGGTGTTTGTGTGTATGTAAGTGTGTTTTTGTTTTTTGGTTTTTTGGTTGTTTTTTCATTTTGTAACATCAAGGGTTTTTTGGGTTTTTTTCCCCTATCAAATCACAAATACTTCCTGGCTGGGTCCTTTCACCTTTGCGATTGCATGCACTAAACCTTATACACCCAGACCCAAAAGTCCTTTAATCAAGGGAAAGTCACCTAACCACACCCCAGAACAGGAAAAATAAAAGACATATTACTGTGTGAGCCACTTTCTTTCAGGCAACGTGCCTGTTGTGATAAATTATTTCATTTATTCATCATGAGCTGGAGACAGTCATACATAGTCCCTTGTTTACAGGAAGTTCTCTCATATATGGGCTTTGCTAACTTAACTGAACTCACACTGAATCCTATCACTCAGAACCCCACCTATAATTACTTTCTTTCCTTCTTACCTGACCGGGTGAAGGGGTTAGGCTGGCGGCCCTCTGAAGACAATGTGCTCTTCTTGAGGATTTCTGTCAGCCCAAAAACAGGTGGGAGAAATGGCATAAACCTACCTTGGCAGTGCAGGAAATTTCTCGTGGCTTCTGTATACTCTCGGCTACCTGTAGTATAGTGCTCACCCTGTTCTGTCTATTTACCTGGCTCCTCACTGGATTGTGAGCCCCTGGAAACTTGGGTCCATATCTTATTCAGCTTTTATAGACTCACTGCCTATAATGTTATTTGAACTTACTAAATTATTATACTAGGAATCTTCTAAATCCCTTTTCCTTCTGCCAAAGAACTTAAGAGGTACTCAACAGATAGTCTTGTGGAGTTAATACATGTTTTTGAATTGTATGGACTTTGCTACCGAGAAGCTAGATGTCAGACCAGGCACACCTTGATGACATGGCGGAGATGAATAATCTCCAAACCGGGGGCAGCGGTGAGTGAGGAGAGAGCATTTGTGGAGTCATCGGGTGATAGAGGTCTCCCCAGCAGGAGGGTTTACCCAGATTCCCTCTTATCCCTGTTTGTGTAATTCCCCCTCTGACTTTGCAGGAACCCAGTCAGTTGTCTGGCATCATCCATGTCTGTTACACAACCAGAATGTTTTCTTGCAAGCTTTTGACTTCCCTTAGCAGACAGGTTTTTTGCTTGAGTGCCAGCTTGGAGATCCCCAGCACCAAGATGAAGAAACAGGAACCCCAAGGTAGTTGTCCCGCCCTAGGTCGGACAGGGTGCTGGCCTATGGGTGAGAATTGGCTCCGTTCACATCTGCCTTACCAGTAGTCAGCTTGGCCTACTGCACCTCTTTGTTTTTTGGAGAAGTCTTTGCTATTGAACTAAAGATGTGGGGTCCCCGGTCAGAAGGAACAGTTTATCATGAATCAACTTATTCCATCACTTGGCCCATAGGGAGAAGGCTGGGTGGGATGCACAGTTCCATGTTGGAGCCTAAGCATCTTCTTCAACAAAGGATGAGTTTAAGGGTGACCACAGGAGAACAATACTTCCTTTGTTGTGGAAAGCCTCCTCTAATTTTTCTCCTGGTTGTGGTTGCGCTAAGGCTATTTGTTCATGCAAGTGTTTATGGCATGCCTTTGCACTTTGTCAGGGGAAACTGGCCTTCCATCCTGCCATTTTGCAACGTGACTTCTGACTGTATCTTACTGATCCTAATAATAGACATTGTGGCAACCACCTGTGCTTAAGGTCATTGCCTCATGGGTTTCACTCTAATGCTATCCTTCCTTGGTGTCCTAGTCATAGATCTGAATAGGCACACCCCTTCCTAAGTACATGCAAATATGTCATTAGAAACAAAACAAAACAACTTACTTCATGAAAAGCTCGTGACTGGCACTCAACCAAGTATAATGTTGGCAAACCTGTTGTTCATCTTCCCTCACTGTGAGTTTGGTAGATACCCACTACCTGAATCACCAGGCAATCTGAAGGAAAGTATTTTCTGTTATTGTATAGCTTACACATGAGATGTTCAGTGAGTGGATACTTACATCAACTGGATTCAGTCACATGGACTATAATTTCGGCAATCCAGCCCTACAGGTCGTTGACACATGTCTCTTTCAGGCTGGGTACCTATTTACACAGCTGATACCTGATTTGTAACACACACTATACTCCTGAATAATAGAAATGAAGATGAAGAAAGCCCAAAGCAATACAGAACCAAGAACACTCTGGGATGCTTGGCTATGAGCATTGCATTTCCTTCTCTTTTTGTTAGTTTCGTGATCCAAGTTGCTTAATCTCTTTTGGCTTAGTTGGCTCATCCATAAAATGGGGCTATAACAATACTTTACCTACCTCAAGACAGCCTGCTTGATAATGATCTTTTAAGGTGCCTTAAGATCTCATTCTGAATCATACTGTTGTGTCATCAGTACAGAATTTCCTTGTCGGTTTGTTTTTGAACTGATTCAAATGAATGGATCTTTCACTGACCCTGAGGTTAAGTGCAATTGAACACAAGCAGCCCCCACCTTTCTTATCCCTCAGTTTTGCTCCTGTTCAGTAACAGATCAGATGGCTTAGGATGGTTATATATTACAAATAAGGAGTCATCAGATGAACTCTCATGTCAAAATTGTGAGGTTTAAAATTTTTTCCTGTAACCTGAATTAGATGGGCTTAACCAATTCAGAGTGATCTTACTGTGGTCCAAATTATTGTGCAGGTTAGTGGAAGTCACGGTCATTCTCTTAGTGCTGGGTTCCAATGTATAGGAGTGGAGAACTTCAAACCATACTGTTCACCCTTCGTGTGTCAGTTTAGAGTTAAACAACTGTCTAATTGTAAGTGAGCTTTTAGCCCAGCCGGGTAAGTGGCCTTGAGAGATTTTTCGAGATGAAACTTTGAAAACAATAACAACCATAAGAAATGACCGTTGGGGATATATTTTAATGATCATCTGCAAATGATTAGTACATAGTACTTGTCTTTAACAAACTGACTTACCCTACAGTTTTCCTTGCTCGATGCACTGTATTTCCTGCATGCATTTATCACAGCTTGGCATCGTTTTTAAAACATCTGGGTCCTGCCTGATAAAGGGGATTTGAGTACAAAAAAAATTCCCCATAAGGTAAAATAACAACTTTCTCTCCTCTTAATGTTCTTCTCCCCTCCCTTGACAGCTGCACTGGACTGGGAAAGGAGATACATAAATGCAGACCCCCACCCTCCAGGCTCCCCATTCTAGAACCTCCACCCCCAGCTCACAGACTCCTTCTTCTTATCTATAGCCTATTTGTCTGCTGAAGGTCAGTTTATGTATCACTCACTTCCTCTAGCTCTGAGTTTTTCCAAACTTTTTATCACAACTCAACATACAAACACACCTTGTATATTATGTTTAACAAATACTTATAATACCTAGTATGTCCCAGGCACTATTCTAAGTAGCTTAAAAATACTAACCCACTAAATCTTCATAATCATAGGTGGTAGAGACTATTATCCCCACTTTACAGATGAGGAAACTGAGCAGAAAAAAGTTTAAGTTAAGTTCCCCAAAGTCAATGCTTGTAAATGGCAGAACCCATTATGAACCCAGGCATGGATTGTACTTATTCTATTCAATTCGATTCGATTTACACAAATGGTAATCAGGATCCACTAAGTTTCTTTATTGTCATGAAAAACACTAACATATCACTCTATCCTTCTTATCACTGTAGTCTGGTAGCACAGAATAAATAGTCTAAATTACTAATTTGGCCCTTGTCAATGCTGTTATTCGTTATCTTTGTGGCTATTTAACAAAGTGACTCTGGCAAACACCATGTAACTCAGACTTTGGGTAAAATAGCAATGTCAATTGTTAAATGAATGCCTTTTCCAGGCTTTAGGGCCAGATGGAGGTGATGGTTACTTAAGGAGAATGAGTATGTTCACTACCAGCCATTCCGAGGAGGATTTAATATCTAAGGTCTTAGTCTGGGAGGTAGGTGAGGCTACTTCCTCTTTCTGAGCTAGGGATGTCTTTGATCTAGACTCTGAGGCATGAAAAAGTTTGGAGTGGGTCCTTTGATAGAGAGGAGCTCTCCCTGGCTATGTGGTGGTCATTGGAAGTGAAACAAGAAATCACGGAGTGAGGGCCCTGGAGGTGAAGGTGGGTTGTTAGCTGGTTGTAGATTAAAGTAGTATAAGGGAGAGCAGAGTCCTCTCTCCTGAGACCATAGTGCGAATATATTCCTGTAATGGAGACCCCAGGTTATTCTTTAATATAGTCTTTGGTGAATGTTCCATGTTGGCAGAGGGCTGGGCTCTACCCAGACATTCAAGGACCAGGGACCTAGAGGTGATTCAGTTGCCATCCCTTGGTTCTCAGAGTGCATGGTTCCATAAAGTTGAAGCTACTTACATAACAAAACTAAGACATTATTTGCTCTTTTCACTCTCACTCTTCCATGAGTATAGAGTTTTCCAAAGCTACCTGCTAGGTCATATCACAATAAATTGAATGTAGAAGTAGATACAAGAATCTTATCATCTTCTATTAAGCCAGACTTTAAAGAGATTTGCAAAAAATGGGAAACAATTCCATCTCCTCACTAAGTTTATTTTTTTAAAATATAGTTGCTACTAATATTAGCAAAATACTTAAAATATTAATAAAATATATTATTAATATTAACATGTGATGCTTTATTATTTTCAATGAATTAATGCCTATATTTTAAAATTTTGTTTTAATTTATAATAAAGTAAATATCATTAGGTATAACCCATATGAACAAAAACTTATGACATCATTAATAATTTTTAAGAATACAAAGTGGTCTTGAGACCAAGAGGTTTCTTTTTTTTTTTTAAAGATTTTATTTATTTTTTGATAGAGAGAGACACAGCAAGAGAGGGAACACAAGCAGGGGGAGTGGGAGAGGGAGAAGCAGGCTTCCCGCAGAGCAGGGAGCCCAATGCGGTGCTCGATCCCAGGACCCTGGGATCATGACTTGAGCCAAAGGCAGACGCCTAACAACTGAGCCACCCAGGTGCCCTGAGACCAAGAGGTTTCGAAACTACTGCATTAGAGCATTGATGTAGTCTACAGGGATCAAATCTGGTTCACTGCCAGACGGGATTGGAGATGGCAGGTAGAGAGAGAGAAGGGTTCTTCTTACACTTATACTTGTGTTCTCTATGCAACTTCCTTTCCAACATCATGGTAGCTGGGTTCCAACAAAGAAACATCCCCAGAGTGAGTATTCCAAAAAGATAAGGCCCAGTATGCAAGCACTTATCAAACCTTATACTCATATGACCAAGCCCAGAGTCAATGTGGGAGGGAAATGCAAAAAAGCATCCTCACTGGGAGGTATGGTTCATTGGTTATCACCAGAGTAATAGCCTACCTCAAGTGGATTTAGAACAAGGACTGTAATTTTATTTTTATAATAAAAGGGTGGAGCATTCTGAGCCATATATATTGTAAATCATATCTTACATAATATATATTCCATATTTTCTTCCTGAAGAATATATCAGATATATCATTCATTCATATGAGATACTACTAAAATCATAGCAATTAAATGATTAAATCAGTTTTCTTACAAAAAATAAAATGAACTGAAATTGGGTTTTCCCAAGGAAAGTCATGAATTCTGTCTCCCCGATTAGACAGTAGCAGAGACTTTTTTCCAACACTAGGTATTTAGAGGGTTACAGTAAAACTCCATGAAAATTTGAAGACACATTGAAGGTAAGTTCACCTTCTGAAATAGAAACTGGCAGAAATCAATACCTAAGGGATGTGATCAGCTAAATGGTTTGGTGTTTGTGAATGTGTTGCTGATGATTAGGGAATATCTGCTGAATCCTATCATGGAGCCTTGAACATTTGTCAAATACAACTCAGGTGACTAGCCCATTCATTCTATAAAACAAGACTGTAATATATGTGATTATAAAAATGCAAGTTGCCATTACTTAACAGCATGATGACAAATGTGATGGCAGCAATGATGCTTTGTAAAACTGATTAAAAGGGAAATGAAGGGTAAAAAATTGTCACTGCAGTAAAACACTGAAGGTAGCAGTTATTTATTCCTTTTTTTGCTGAGTAATATTCTATAGCATGGATGTAACAATTTGTTTATCCATTTACAAGTTAAAGGGCTTTGGGTTGTTTCCAGGTTTTGGGTTTTTTTTGGTGATTATGAATAAATCTATTATAACATTTGTCTTTTTGTTTTGTTTTGTTTTTTTGTTGTTTAATTTTATTTTATTATGTTATGTTAGTCACCATACATTACATCATTAGCTTTTGATATAGTGTTCCATGATTCATTATAACATTTGTCTTTGTGTGGACATATGTTTTCATTTTCTGAGGGGTAAATACCTAGGAGTGGGATTATGAGGTGGGATTATGGTGAGTATATGTGTAACTTTACAAGAACTAGCATTTGTCTTTGTCAGTTTTACAAAGTTTAGTCATTCTAATAGGTGTGTAGTGGTATCTCATTGTGGTTTTAGTTGGCATTCCTCTAATTATAAAGAATTCTGAGCATTTTTTTTTTGTGCTTATTTCCCATCCATATATTTTCTTTGGTGAGCTTTCTGTTCAAATCTTTTGCCTATTTTAAAACCAAGTTGTTTGTTTTCTTATTATTGAGTTTTGAGAATTCTCTGTAAATTCTGGATACAAGATCTTTATCAGATATGTGTCACAAACCTCTTCTCCCAGTCTGTGGCTTTTAATTTTTTTAAAAGTATCTTTCAAATTTTGATGAAGTCTAATTTATTACCTTTTTTCTTTTATATATCTTGTTTTTTGTGTCCTAAGAAATCTTCGCTTGTCCCAAGGTCACAAGAAGTTTTCTTGTATTTTTTTTTCTAGAAGTTTTATAGTTTTAGATTTAACATTTAGATCTGTGATCCACTATGAATTTTTTATATGTGTTCCTAGGTATGGGTTAGGATTCATTTGCACATATGGATGTTCCATCACCATTTGTTTAAAAGACTAAACTTGTGCCATTCAATTGCCTTGGCACCTTTGTCAAAAATGAATTGACCCACCGAGTGGATCTGTTTATGGACTGTATATTATTCCATCAAGCTGTATGTTTATCCTTTTGCCAATATCACACTGTCTGGATTATAGTAACTTTATAGTAAATCTTGAAATCAGGTTGTCTGTGTCCTCCAACTTGTTTTCTTTTTCAAGATTGTTTCTGCTATTCCAGCTCCTTTTTCAGTAGTATATTGGTTAAGTTCCTCTTCTGATCCTCAAGTTTTCCACCTTTTAAAATGTGAGTCATAATCATATCTATACCACAGAGTTATTGGAAAGATTTAATTTTTATAAATCATTTAGTAAGGTGTCTGGCACAGTTTAACCTTTCAGTAACTGGTAGCTGCTATTACTATTATTATTTTCATTCTGTAATTTGCATGACAACTTTTCTATTATTTCGTCTGAAAACTTGTGCCTTGCTTTGTTCTGAAACATGAATACACCTGCTACAATTCTTTTTTTCTTTTTTTTTGGTAGAGGTTCATTTCCTGTAAAAACATTTTCAGGATAGCACTTTGTCTGGTTGAGGCATTAAAATATAAATTTGAAAAGGAGCATCCTGGCATGGAAATATTTCTTGAGTATCTCAATTTACTAAATTTTCAGGGGAAATGATACATAAAAATAGTGAAGATTAATAAAAGATGCCATTGACATTCTGAGTGGAGGAAGAAACAGCTTACAGATCAGGAGGAAGACTCTGGAGTCAGAACCCAATAAACTTATATCTTGACTTGCAACTTCCTAGCTATGAAATCTTGAATGCATTCTCTTGTAGTTTCAATTTTCTCATCTGCTCCAGGTCTCATAGGGCTTCTGGAGAAGACAAGTGAGTTGATGGCTGTAAAAGTGCTTTGTAAAGTGTAAAATACTAAATCCATGGTTCCCAAACTACATACCAAGGTGCCCTGGATGCTGCAATGAAGTCATAAGGGTGCTGTGGCTCATTTTAAATTTTCTTAGGAAATATCTGTTGAACACTGCATGAATCATTATAGTGTGTTATTTGGCCCTAACTACTTAATAAATAAAAATGTTAGGTATGCATTTTGGTGTAGGGCCCTGTGAAAAAAATTACTGAGTCATTAAGTGTACTATGAATGGGAAAGTTTGGGAACCATCATGATAAACATCCATTTTCATGAAAGCCTTGCAAGTGCTGGGCTCTTGTGCCTGGGATAAATGTGAGTTACTATTTTTTGTGGTTTTGTTACTTAATAATCTTTGATGTACATTTTTGGTGTAAAAAGCCTTAAAACCCATGTCAGGAAATATTGCCAGGACAAACTTGTAGCATCATTAGGTATTTAAATGGCTATCAAGCAACCACTCCCCTTCTCTTTACCTTCCCCAACAAACACACAGAGTGATCTCATGTGCTAACTGCGGCTACATATCTTAACTTAATTAGTCTCTGCCACATCTTGAGAGAAGCATTTTTCATACTCTTTTACAGATGCAGACACAGGTTGAAGAGGTTAAGGGACTGAACCAAAGCCACATAGCTAAGTGACAGATGTTTGACCCCAGCCCTGTTGTGCCCCTGTAGGGGAGGGAATCCTAAATGAGTGATCTACTCCTACTTATTTCTAAATTTATCTATATTATTCTTAAAGTCTCGTTTTGATCTTTAATTGTTTGAGGAAAAATGCTTCGTGAGTTTGGGTGGAGTTTACCTACAATTATTCTTGAATTCTTAATAGCATGACCATGTGTTCCTATAGCCAAAATGTAGCTCTACCAAAATCTGCATGTTATAGACCCAAGAAACTATAAAAACTCAGTTTTTGTTAAGTGCAAAATGTTACACAGATTTTTTTTTAATATATAAAAAATAAAAGGGGGATAAGATGCTCAAATAAAAAATTCAATCTCCTTTTTTCAAAGAAAAATAATGATTTCATGATGTGGCGAGTTGCCATCATTACCAGGAGACATATGGTTTCATATATACAATTGGTGAACTAAGGATGCTTGTTCAAATGTTTTGGCCATGCAGCTTTCCAGGGCTGTAGGGAATGGTTCATAATGAGAGGCAGAACTTGCCAGGACTTGAATCCTTCTACATTTTGTGGTATCAGCCAAGGAACTTCATGGTCTGTCTGCACTGGCCTATGCCTCCAGCCTCATTACCTGGGTACCCTCTCTGGATAGCCTGCCCTCCATCTGTACTTACCCACCTGCACTTATTCCCACCAATACCTGCTCTTAGGTCTCTGTGCTGTCACACTTCTTTTTGTTCAGAGTCAGTGTTCTTCAGTAGAACTTTTTGTAATGATGTCCAATATGGTCAACACTAGCCTTATGTAGATATTGAGCACTTGAAATGTGGCTAGTGTGACCAATAAACTAAAATTTGTATTTCATTGGTTTTTAGTTAACTGAAATAGGCACAAGTGAATAGTGGCTATTGTATGGGACAACAGTTCAGATGATCTTTCCCTTCTTATCTTTCTCCTCCATTTCTAGATCTTTATTGTCAGGTCACCTCCTACTCATTTCTCAAGATTTAAGAGTTGGTCTCCTGGGAAGCCTTCCCAAACCTGGCTGCATCTTCTCCCTCTAAAGCCACATTCAGAGTTCTATGGCCCCATCTTTGTACCCATGACAACCTGGATCCTAGTAGCACTATGATAAAGGTTTTGTCCTCCAGACTGGGAGCTCTGTGAAGTTTTTGGACTATGTCTTTGAATCTCCCAGGATGCAACATACCACATTGTAGCTGGTCAGTTCCCTTCTTAGGAAGTTTATCTGGGTATTCCAAGCTCCTCACTTCCTCTCCTTGTCTCTGGAGGTGAAAATTGAACCAGCTGAATATCTTCCCTAAGGCAAGGCCAAAAGCTTACACAAAGGAGTAGTTCCGGTGCCATTTAATAGCATCTCCCAAGGCTAACCAGATCTATTTTTTTTTAACTTGGTTATGACAACATAAACTATTTTCTTTCTTTGTTCTCTTTGTTTCCCAAAGAATTTTTAGAAATAGTAATTCTTTGGCCCTTTTATCCAAAAGATTTATGTCTGGTCATTTAATACAAATATGGACCTGTAAATTAATTGTGAAGGTAGTAGCAAACCCCATTAAAAGTATTAAAACAAAAATATTTTCCCAAAACAAATAATAATAAGTAATAATAATAAAACTCTTAACACTTTTGTGTCAGGTTGGGCACTTTACCACTGTTCATCTCACTTTATGTAGTTGGGGTGAGTGAAGGAAATTTTTATGTCTTAGAACTAAGCTTAGTGTATGGTTCATTAAAATATGGGACACATTCAAATAGCATGCCACAATACTTAGCATTTTGTAAGAGGTTCTTATGCTTAAATAATAGGTTTGGGCTCCTGGCACTCAATTAAAATCATGTATATTTACTTTATGATTAGCAAGTCTTAAGTTGCCTTCCCCCCCAAAAAAAATATCATATCCAGGCATTTGAAAGTCTTCAAAGCTTTGTTTAGCATCAAAGCGTTTTCACTTAAAAATGTTAACATTCAAATTAGTCACACGGCAAGTGGATGACAAAAGATACAGCAGCAATGTTGTTCAAGGAATGAAGAGTTTCAAGTTAACCAAGTCGAGCAAGACTTACTTGAATGAAGTCCACAGTTGATTCCAGACTTCTAAGTGGAGTTCCTGGGACATAAGGCCTACATTGTCATTGGCACTTTGAGTCATTCAGGTCACTCAGGAGAAAAACTGGCCTAGCAGCATGTCCTCTATGACTCAGCCTGGTGTAGGTTTTAGTCAGGGGAGTGATTCTTTTATTGGAAATTTCAGCAACAGAAAAATCAGCTTTTAATGGACAGCTTTAACTGGACAATTAATCAGTTTCATTGATTTTTCACTGTCATTCTTTTCTGACTCACCCACATCTGATCTCCTTTAACTTTTAAAACTCGTGCTGCCTACCGCAGATTGTGCATTGAGTAAAAAACCACTTCATTCATTCATTCAGCAAATATTTACTGAGTATTTACTGTCAGACAGGCACTATTTCATGCACTGGGACTAAATCAGTGATTAAAATTTAGTCCTTGCTTTTATGAAGCTTGCACTGAGACGGGGCAGAGAGAAGATAAATAAATGAATAAACACTTAGAGTACGTCTAGTGTTCATATGTGGTAAGAAGAAAAATAAAGTGGGTTAAAAGAATAGAAAGTGACTGGTGCAAAGATCGGTCCCTCTGGTTAGGTGATGTTTGAGCAGAAACCTGAGGGGGAAAGGGTATAAATCATATAGATTATCTGAGGAAAGGTTTTTCTTGGCAGAGGGAACAGCAAATGCAAAAGGCCTATAGCAAAGTGTGGGCTCAGAATACTTAAGAAAGCGAAAGGAGACCAATGTGATCAGAGCAGGACTGAGGGAAGCTAAGAAACAGGAGGCAGTTGCAGTGGTTAGCTGAGGTAGCCAAGTGGGCAAGGACACTGGTAGGAGATAGATTTTACGGAGGTAGCCAGGACCAGATCACTCCCTCTGAGTGAAATGGAAAGCCTCCCAGTGTTTTGATCAGAAGGTTGTCCTGACATGTTTTAAACAGTTCCCTTGGGCTACTGTGAGAGATGATGTTGAGACAAGGATGGCAGCAGAGAAAGCAGCTAGCAGGCTGTCACAATGACCTAGAAATTATGGTGGCTTGGATTAGGGGTCTAGTGGTGAGAAGTGAGAAGTGGTTAGATTCTGGGTATATTTTGGAGATAAGGCCCTCAGGATTTGCTGAAGGATTAGATATGAGGTGTGCTAGAAAGAGTGAAGTCAAGGCTTCACTCTTCACTTGAAGGCTTTGGCCTGAGCAACTAGAAAGATAACAATAGAGTTGCCATTGGCTGAGATGAATAAGACTGAAAGAGGTGAAGACTTTTTAATTTTACTTTGGGGAGGATTGGAGAATCAAGAGCTCAGTTGTGAACATTTTAAGAGTGGGGTTTCTATTACATGAGCAGATGGAAATGTCTAGTTGGAAGATAGATGTATGAATCTGGACAGTAGGCATATGATCAATGTTGGAAATACAAAAATTGGGAGCCATAAGTTATGGACAGTATATAAAGCCAGGGACTAGAAGATGTCACTGAGGAATGAATAAGGATGTAAGACATATGGAGGCTGGTGCTGATTGTGATGAGAGTTTTTCCTGAAGGGGGCTGATGAGAGACCAGTAGGAATGGGTTGAAGAGTGTGGAAGGGGAGGGAATAGAGTCAGTGAACATAGAAGGTTGTTTTGAAGAGTTTTCTTGTAAAGGAGAACAAGGAAATGGGGCAGTATGCTGTTACTATATGTGCCCATGTGTGGGTATGCATATGTGGTGATCAAGATACGTAGCAATCAAGGCAAGTCTTCATCCTGGCATGTTTCGATGCTTATGGCAATGGGCAATGATCTTTTAAAGAGAGATCACATTGGAGATTGAGAACATTGTTAATTGTGCTGTGTGGAAGAAGAAGGTGTCTGGAGAAAAGTGTCTTCATGGATGATGCAATCACTGCTTTCCTTTGCTCCTATATTTTTTATTTGAACAAGTATAATAAACCGCTATTTCATTCTGCCTTTTACAAGGTAACAGCAGTATTTACTGTGCACAGGAAATATGCTAGTTTATTTTACTGAACTCTTACAATAATTATATGGGGTATTTATTCTTATTTTCCTTTTACAGAAGAGGAAACTGAGGATTGAAGAGATAATTGGTTATGCCCAAGATCACACAACTGGGGTTTGTGTTCAGATGGTTTTGACCACAGAATCTGAACTCTCGACCACTATGTGTTTACTTCCTCCTCCATTTGTAACTGCATTAAGATGGGACTTGAATATTTATGTATTATTTGTACGTTATTTGTCCATGTTATTTTTTTTTAAAGATTTTTTATTTATTTATTTGTTCGTGAGAGACAGAGAGAGAGAGAGAGAGAGGCAGAGGGAGAAGCAGGCTCCCAAGGAGCAGAGAGCCCGATGCGAGACTCGATCCCAGGACCCCGGGATCATGACCTGAGCCGAAGGCAGACGCTTAACCATCTGAGCCACCCAGGCGCCCTATTTGTCCATGTTATTATGTGCATTTAATAGCTTCCCAGTCTTAGGAAGGAAATAGGCACCAATACCTCAGTTCTTGCTCCCAATAGCTACCATACACTCCCAATCCTAAAAAGCACATGCACCCTCTCTTGGGGGTACAACCATGGCTACTGCAGCATCCTTTCCCATATAACTGGGATGACCTATATCTACATTTTTTATTTGGGGGAGGCAGTAAAAGATTCACTTGACTATTTCTTAGGCACCTATATAATGACATACATAAAACCAAGCTCCTATATTCTGTGAACTTCCATGACTAAGGGACCTAGGCACACATGCCTACGGCAGAGTTGTGCCAGAAATGTTGAAGTTATACAAGTTAATTTCATTTTTATCTTTCATATTGCTTTTTTAAAATTTTATTTTATTTTGTTATGTTAATCACCATACATTACATCATTAGTTTTTGATGTAGTGTTCCATGATTCATTGTTTGCGTATGAGAACATGATTCTGCCTTCAGCTCAAGAATGTCTGAGTCCAGCTATCAGTCTAAACTTTTGTTTGCAACTATTTTTCTGGAGTAAGTAATGTGTGAGATTAATTTTACATGACCGGAAATGTTGTGCTCTGGTAAGTTAGAATTGGGGGCTCATGATCGGAATCAGTGAACTGGGCAAGTAGACAAGGATGGTTCAGCATCGCTGCCTGTGGAGCTCACGGAAGATGTTGTGGATGCAGAGGGCAGGATGCAAGTGGACTGCAAATCAGCCAGTTAGATTGAAGGTAATAGAAAGCCAGTGAAGGGAATGTTGATTTTGGGAGAGCTATTTTGTGTTACTAGAGCCCAACTTATACATAACTGATTAATTGTTTTTCTGCTACTCAAATATAGTAGATTAGCTTTCCTAAATGTCCATGCCTGTTCTCGAAGGGTGTGCTCTAACAGGCCTGGCTGAGTAGCATGTAAATCTTTTCCTTCTGGACCCATAATACTCTTGGACCCAGGAATTTGGAACTGTAACCTACAGAATGTTCTTAGTCTCAGTTGGGTAGTGTCAGGGCAACGGTGGGGTGTCCTGTCTGAAATAAGTTATGTGTATGTGGAGCAAAAAGACTAGCTTTGGTGGAAAAGAGAGGGAAAATGAGAGAGATGGAGGGAGGGAAGGAAGGGGAATGAAAGACAAAGAGAGTGAGAGAGGGAGGGATGCAGGGAAAGGGGGGGAGGAAAAAGAGGGAATAGAGGAGTAGAGAAACCTGGGGCAGCCTGAGAAGGTACCAGACTCTGCTAGAGTTAATAAAAAATGACAGGGAAAATGAGGTGGCAGATACTGAAGTCTTTCATCCACAGTCCCTCATAAAATTGGCAAACTTAGAACAGATCCTTCTTGCACTAAAATGAGCAGCTGACTTGTACAGCATGTAACTTTGTAAATGCAGAGATATCCTGGAAGAGTATACTGTGCTGATGTGTCACAGTTTGCAGATTTAAACCAAATCTGTAAGTTCCTTGACGCTTCTCCCATTGAGAAGTGAGGCTTATGTTTTACCTGCTTAAATCAGGGCATGCTTGGGCTGGCCTCAACCCATAGAACATGGTAGAAGTGATGTGTGATTTCTGAAGCTTGGATACAAAAGGCCATGCATCTTCTGCTTAGTTCTTTTGGGGTGCTCACTCTGGAAACAGCTGCAGTGAACGAAGTCTAACTATTCTGAGACCACCATGCTGGGGAGGCCACATGTGGGTTCTCTAGTCAACAGCTCCAGCTGAGCTTTCAAGCCAATAGTCAATGTCAACTCGAGCCACAAGAATGAGCTGTCTTGAATGTCCAGTCTTTAAACAATGGCAGCCCCAGCCAACATCTGTCTACTTGTGCATGAGAAACTCCAAGCAAGAACTTCTCAGCTGAGCCCTTCTCAAATGCTGACCCACAAAACTATGAGCAAGAAGATAGGGGATGGCTAACAACCACGCAAACAACACCCTCTGCCACAGATGGCTTGACTAAAGAAAACTACTCTTTCTTGCTACCACTAAAGATGGTCCAGTAGGTAGATGTTTTGGAGATGTCTTAGCTTGGTTTATTATAACATTGGCTCAGAGTTCAAGGATATATATATATATTTTTTATAGTTCAGTCTCTGTATGGATTAGCTAACACCTCTTATTTCTGTGCTAGAAGTTGAACTCAGAATTCCCACTTGCCTTTTCACAAGATTCTAGCATGAATCACCATGTGTGGGGGCAGGGTGGGAGAACTGGTAAGAGTACATGTGGGCCAGTGCAAAGTTGGGAAACTGCCCCTGGGAAAAACTCAGATAAATGCCTCATGACAGTGCTGGGAAAAGTCGGCACAGGGAGGCAGGAGAAAGGAGGGAAAGTCATGATGTAGTGGGAGAGGCGGCACTTACTTGATTGAGTGCCAACCACCTTGATCATCAGAAAAGCAGGAATTCCAAATCCCCTCAGACTTTAGCATATGACTTCTTTAAAACAGTCGTTTCCTTGGTGCCCAACTCTATCAGATCACAGCTCCAAGCCTGTTATTTCATGAACTTTTTCTGATTTATGGAATCAATTATGCTGTCTTTTAATGTACCATCTAAGAGCTCAGTGTTAAATGGACTGCTGTCTAGATTTAGTCAACATGAAACAATTTATAGTTGAGAGATAAGGGTGTGCTATCTGTTCATTATTCTAGATCTAGGCTCACATGTGCACACGTGTCTAGGAGTCAGGCCAGCATGACCAATGAAGGAAGACTTTTAGCTCTGAACAAATGACCCAAGAGTCATTGGCTGCTAAAGGCCATCCAATGGTTATGAACAAAGTGATTTAATTTGCCAAATATTGCAGCCTTTTAAAAGAAACTCCAAACTTGGATTTTTATGTAAAATCTGATTTTTCAATATTGGCAGTGGATTAGAATTTTTATAAAACACGCTATGTGTCAAATCCCGCCTGTGACAGACAGTTTGAATTCTTTCTGGATTCTTTTAAGTTTTATTCCTGCATCAAGCTAGCTCACCCGAAAGCAACTCATACCAAGGCTGTGTTAGCTTGACTCCTTTAGAAATATTCATTGAGCTTTATTTTAATATGATGTCCTTGACGTCTGTCAAAGATCAATGTTATTTTGCTAGGCAACATTTCTTATATAAAGATGTACACAGGAAATTTCTATTAGAAGTCAGTAGGAAAAAGAAGTCTGTCTTTCCAGATAAACTTGTGTGCTTCCTTTCATCAGATAATTAGAACTGTGTAACTCATTATGTTTCCTCATTTGGCTTGACTTCTAAGAGGCTCCAAGTTAAATATAGGCTCATACAAACATACTCCATGTTTCTGGTACTGTGAACTTTCACTTTTGTCTGATTCTGAAGAGTCTCTAAGTTTCCTTTTGTATATGTATAATACCTGCTTCTCACACATCTTCATATTATTAAGAGATCAAAATCCTTTTTGGAATATGTGTAATATGTGTATATCACATACACATATATAACAGGCCATATTTTATATGACATATAACATATTTACGAGTCCAGTACTCCTTTTACTACTTTATAACACTGCTTTGCTTTTTAAAAAATAAATGCAGGGAGCCTGGGTGGCCCAGTCGGTTAAGCGACTGACTCTTGATTTTGGCTCAAATCATGCTGTCAGGGTCATGGGATTGAGCCACACATGGGGCTTGCGTGCTGGGCATGGAAACTGGTTAAGATTCTCTCTCTCCATCTGTCCCTCCCCATTCTCACTCACTCAATCAATCAATCAATCAAATAAATGCAAGAAAATGTTGAAGACCAAATACTTTGCCCAATCTGGCTGTCTATTTGACTATCTTAGAGATATTCCTTAGTACATCTTAAGTATGTTTTTGTTTTTTTTTTAGGATTCCCACACCTCATATTAAAAAATTATAGATAATTAAAAAAATATATAAATAAAAATAATTTATAGTTTTACCACTAGTGACTATTACCATGAACACATTTTATTTTCTCCTGTATTCTTCCTTGTATAAATATTTACTATAGATTATATGTACCATATTTACTATATTATATATAGTAAATATATATTATATAAGTGATATATAAGATCATATTTTAAATATAACTCTGGAATTGGATATTGCTTCTTAATATTACATTAAGCACTTTCCCATGACCCTAAATGTTTTTGATAAAATACTTTAAAACATTTTTATAATATTGTTATGTGAGTAAATTAATTTAACCCTTCTCCTATAGTTAGACATTTGAGTTATTTCCCACTTTTCAACATTTAAACAGTGCTACTATGAATGTAAATATTTGTGTGCTTCTCATAATAGTCCGTAGGGTAAATTCCTAGAAGTAAGCTTATGGGGGTCAAAGGGCATGCCTTTAAAAAAAATACTGGCAAATTACTTTCCATAATGATAGTATTAATTGAATTGGTACAAAAGTGTGCCTGTCACCTGACACCCTGTCAAAGACAAGATTATCACATTAAAAAATACTGTGTTCATTTTATAGATGAAAAAATATGGCCGTAGTATTTTATATGGCATCTCCTTGATTATAAATGACATCAAGGCTTTTATTTGTTTGCTTTTCCTTTTTTGAGTCTTGGCATTTGTATTTCTACTTTTGCAAACTGTATCTTCACATCTTTTGCCCATTCTTATGTTTCAGTGTTGGTTTTTTTCTTGTGCCTTAAAAAACAAAACAAAACAAAACACATGTGGGCTAGACATTCCGTGACTGTTCTACTCCTTTGGACTATCTGAAAAATCTCAAACTTCATACCAAATGTTTCCAGACTAAACTCCACTAGCCCCTTCCTTCCAATTATATACAGATCTGCAGTTTATTGAAAGGGAAATTCTAGTGCTTTGTTATAACTCTCACTGCTGTTTGCTGAAGTTCAGTTCCACCAATTGGTAGACACTGAGATGAGATCCACACTTTTGTTCACGCCCTCTGACACAATCAGAACTTTGATTTTCCCATGTAGCAGAGCTGAATGCCACTACATACAAGAAATCCCATTTGCCATCAATTCAGTTTTCCATGTGGGGCTTTCCTGATGGGGCTTTCTTGATTCTTACTCATTCTTTTCTTTCCTGCCATTCTCTCCTTCTTCTAATAATTTAGAGCTCTCTTTCCAGAAATATCAACCAGGCGGGTACAGTTTTGCAGTGCTTCCTACTCCAGTGACGTAAAACACCCACAGAAATTTTCTGCTAATCCTGAGTAAAACAAACAACAATATGTCAGAAATGTTCTTGAGGCCAGATCGTGCAAGTCAAAATGCACACCCACCGGTAGCGAGCCCATCACTGTGGTGTGCATATTCTAGAGGGCCAGTGAGACAGCTTTTGCTTAAACCTCATATATGCCATTATTTAAAGAAATCAAAGATACTTGTTTTGGTTTGGGGGCTGGAATTTATGCCTCAGAATAGTTCCAGTTTTTTTTTTGTTTGTTAGTTTGTTTTGTTTTTTCCAGAATTTAGCATTGCCAAAGTAGCAATTTGTAAGCAGGAGGAGGGAAACAGGGCACAGTTTCCTTTCAACTTCATTATGTGCACATTAGGTTTTGTTATTGTGTTTACATAAGGCATTTCTTTTGAAACACTGTATATTTGGTAGAAATAGGAAAAGCAAACATATTTAGGTCTCATCACTGTCTCTGTTTAGCTTTGGGAGAGACATGAAGGGGCACGGACTTTGTCATAGTTTTTTCTGGGTTGGACTCCATGTGGGGAGTATGGGTAAGAGCTCTGGACAGAAATCTCCAAGCGGCGAATCCTCGTGGGGCCTTCCTGGCCAGATGGAGGTCTTGTGAAGTACTTGGTTTTATTGATTCAGTGCCCTGAAAGCCATCCAAGTGCAAACAAGTAAGATGAATAGAATCCACTCTCTCCCTCTGATTCTATGAATATTGCTGTGCACAACCCACCATAGCCCCATCTTACACTTCCCTTCCACCTCCCAGAGATAAGGGGCTACCAGGAGATCATATCTCAGCCACTGACCTGACCCAAGGCATGCTTTTTAAGAATCCAAGACAGAGGAAGGAACAAACCACTCTGGTTACAGAAAGGAACAGTTCAGAGTTCCCTGAAAGAACCCCAGATTGTAGACTCCTCAGCAGCATGGATGAATCATCACTGAGGGTGGGCCTAGAAGTGGAAGGGGAGGATGGGGCACCGGGTAGTGTGTTCAGGGGGTCTTCTCTGAGCCGCTCATGTTCAGGTTCATTATTTCTATTGGACATCTGTTGATCTGAACTTCTGGTTGAAAGTGACTGAACCAAAATCCAAACATCAAGACAATACACTCAAATGAGTTTAAAGGTTTAAAAATAATTTATTAGCTTTTTTTTTTTTTTTTTAATCTGAGAGACAGAGAGAGTGTGTGAGCACAAGCAAGGGGAGGGGTGGAGGGGGAGGGGGAGGGGTGGAGGGAGAGGGAGAAGCAGGCTCCACGCGGAGAAGGGAGCCCGACATGGGGCTCAATCCCAGGACCCTGAGAGCATGACCTGAGCTAAACACAGATGCTTAACCAACTGGGCCACCGAGGCGCTCCAAAAATAATTTATGGGTTGATGTAACTGAACTGAACAGTCCAAAGGTAGGGCTACTTTCTGACATGACTGGAATCAGAAGGTTAAACATGATTTAATTTTAGCTCCATCTCTTTGAAAGTCATTCCCCAGGATGAATATGATGGGTCAGGGCTGTTTAAGACCCCCCAGCCTCATGCAGGATCTAGTTACAATGTAGCTGTAAAGTGCTGCCTTGTCTTTGCCCCTTGCTCAAAATAAAGCTGTTACCTTTCTAGCCCTGTCCGCCATGGTGCTTAGCAGCCAGGGATGCATGGTCTCAGACATGTTTACCAAGTAAAACACTGACTTGAGGGACGCCTGGGTGGCTCAGTCATTGAGCGTCTGCCTTCGGCTCAGGTCATGATCCCGGGGTCCTGGGATTGAGCCCCACATCGGGCTCCCTGCTCAGCAGGGAGTCTACTTCTCCCTCTCCCACTCCCCCTGCTTGTGTTCCCTCTCTCGCTGTGTCTCTCTCTGTCAAATAAATAAATAAAATCTTAAAAAAAAAAAAAAAAAAACACTGGGAAAAAAAAAAAAAAAAAAGACCCCCCAGCCTCTACAGCTCTACAGCCTCAGCAGGAAAAGTACATCTTTCACCAAGAAAGAAAGATGAGGAGGACTGGGGAAAAGAGAAGGTGGGCCAGCTTGGATCAGCTGTCTGACCTTTAACTAAATGGAGAAGATCTATATACTAGATTACATATCCATTCCTAAGTAGGGGAATAGGTCCCCCCAGGAATGAGAAGTTTCTATTGTTAGGAAAAGAGGACTCTGTTGATAGTAGAACTAAAGCCATCATAATCCACTTCATCATGGTGTGGTAGCAAAGACACTAGGCTTACAGTCAGGCCTGTCCTACTTTGCTACCATCATTTTGTCACCTTGGGCAAGACAGCTCTCCAAGCTTCAGATCCCTTAGCTGTTCTGTGGGGACAAGAATATGCATATGATCACTTCAGGGAGACCACTGTGTGAAGGATCCAGAGACAATAAGAATGTAAGGGATTCTGGCTATTATCTCTTTCTGGTCCCTGAAACTGTCCATTGCAGATCATCTGTTTACTCATGTCTAGGACACAATTTAATTTGTAAAGTTCTAAAAGGGAACATTCATTGCTTAATGTTCAAACTAACCAGCTGACTTCAACCTACCCAGGTGTTCAGGCAGTGCATCTGTCTTGCACCTGCTTCACCCAAGTGATGCAAAGAAGAGTGTGTGTTGGTTTCGGCTTCCTAATCATGATCATCAGGACAGTGAGAGGCCCCTCTCTGACGCAGCTTCACTCTAAAGTGTTGGGTTTCTATTTGAGGACTCTTTTAGAAACTGTCTTTGACTTCTGAAAACCGAAGTGTTTGAAATATTCATCTTTTTTATCCCTAAAAATGGAATAGGAGGACTGGCACCTCTCCTAAAGCCCCAGCCACACCTGCTGTTTATCCTGCACTCACGCAGTGATGACTCTCCCTTAGAGTTCATGGCATTTCCTTTGACACATCAAAGTGAAACTCCTAGAAGACAGAAACAACAGGTCTATTGTTAGATGAAGAGTAAATACCCCGTTTCAAGGCAAAAGCGAAAATACCAGGTTGAATTTTTTTTGAAGTCCTAATACCTTGAGTGTTTAGATTTGGGGGATAGGGACAAGTGAATGGATATTGGTGAAAGTACAAGTTATCATTCTTGCAGAGTCATCCCCTTGGAAAAGGACAATATTATAGAAATATCTCAAAGAGAAAAACAGATCAACTGAATTCCAAAGAGGTTTTCCCCAAGGAATGACTTGTCTCCATATCTAGCTGGTCACCAGACTCCCTATACTCTGGATTTTACACTTCAGAGTATCCTCTCCTTTTTCTTCCCATTTGCCTTAGTTCTGGCACCTTCATCTCTTACCTGGATGGTCTCTCCTAACTCTTTTTTTTTTTTTTTTTTTAATTTGAGAGAAAGAGAGAGGGAGAGGAAGAGAAAATGCTTGCATGTATGTAAGCAGGAGGGAGAGGGAGAGAGAGAATCTTAAGCAGACTTCCCCCTGGGCGCAGAGCCCTATGTGAGGCTCAGTCTCAGGACCCTGAGATCATGGCCTGAGCCAAAATCAAGACTGAGCCACCCAGGCACCTCTCTCCTAACTCATTTCTAATGGCTTCTCTTTTCCAATCTGTCTTCCCTCCAAACTTCCTCCCTCTTGGCCTTATCCATCTATGTTAGTGTGCTATGTTTTGGGGCCAATTCATTAACTCTTTGTGGCTTAGTTTTCTTAGTAGTTAGCTCAAAGGGTTATGCGAGGATTCTGTGAGTTAATAGAGGTAAAGTGCTTACAATTGTGTCAGGCACATAGGAAGGTCTAAGTAAGTGTTGGCTGTATAAGGATAAGCTATTATTACCCGATTCTTGTAGTCTGTAGCTTTAAACCCTCCACCATCTTCTGGTCAGGGAGGAAGTAGCTCTTGCACCTGGCACACATCTCCTTGTGGCTCAGCTCCTTGCTATGGCTCCACCTCCCCGTCCACTGATTTCCCTCATGCACTGTGTCCTCTGTGCTCCAGCCACACGTGGGCACTAGGCATGTTTCACCCATGTGGTTTCTTCTACTCTTACTCCGTGACTACTTGTGGGACTCCTCATTCTTCAGGGCTGTGCACCAGGGAAACTTCTTTTAGGCTTCTCCAGGGATGACTTCAAGATGTCTTTTAGGGTGCTTTCTTCCATTGTAGTACTTATTCTGCCACGCTTAAAAATAATGGAAATAACTACTGCTTTTTGGATATTTAGACTGTGCCAGGGACTTTATATCCATCATTTCATTTAATTCTTACAACAAAAACATTCCTAGTGTACGGACAAGGAAACTGAAGTTCACAGAGCTGAAGTTGCTTATTCAAGGAAACCGTGGTGCCGGCATTGACACTCTGGTTTGATTCTGGAATCCATAGTCATTTGACTACATGCCATGGTCTTTTCAGTGGGATTATTAATTTCCTGTCCTCTCTCCCCCTCTGAAACTCTGAGCTGCCTCAGTGGCATGAACAGCATCCTTGAGCTCTCCCTCACTATTCATGGAGGAATCTGTGCCCAGTAAAAGTCCCTAAGTACAAGGCACACTTGACTCAGAGAGTCCTCCATGTCCTCCTCCACTGCCAAATGGGGACCAACACTCTCATTTGCTTTCTTCCATTTCTGATCACTAACTAGATTTTTCTTCTATGTCAATGACTCTTATACCTGACTTATGACACTGATTCTCTAGAAGTAATGGTCTTCCAGTTCCTATTTGGGAATAGAGGAGTCACCACTAGCTGCACATATTGGAGTCCTGAGTCCTTTCTGACTGAAGTGGCTCCCTGGTTGCCACTGTGCACATCTGGCTAGTGTCCTTGCCTCCTGCTCCCTGAGGAGAAGGGAATCGACAGCAGACCTCTTGAGGGCAGCAGTTCCCTTCTTGGATGCACTGCCTTCTTGGATTGCCTACTTTAGATGCATGGAGTGGAGCCCAGGATCTGGCACAGAGTAGATACTCAATAAATAATGGTTGAATAAATGAATGATTGGAAGACACAGTGATAACCTATCAATGGAATATATTAAGTGGAAATTGAAGACAAGGAATGGGCTTTCAGAAAGGTAAAGAAATGGCTGATTTTCCATTTTGAACCTAATGAGAACCTCATTAGTGGTGTCACATGGTGGGGGGGGGGGTTGCGCAGAGGATCTGGATAATGGTTGTTTGAAGAATGGATTGGGACCCCTTCTGGTGCCATCATTTACCTACGTGCTAATCAAAACAGTGATGATTACTCTATCTAGCCACACTTGAGCGGGAGGACCTCCCCTTCTGATAAACCCTTTTCCCAATTATTCATTTATTCTTTAGCCCTTTGAAATTTAATAACTTTTCTGATTTGTATCAATTCTTTTTTAAAAATTTTTTTATTATGTTCAGTTAGCCAGCATATAGTACATCATAAGTTTTTGATATAGTGTTCAACGATTCATTAGTTGCATATAACACCCAGTGTTCATCATAACATGTGCCCTCCTTAATATACATATATACAATGGATATATGTATATTAAGGATATATATTAAGGATGAATACCCACCATTTGCATTGACATGGATGGAACTGGAGGGGATTATGCTAAGTGAACTAAGTCAAGCAGAGAAAGATAATTATATGGTTTCATCATATGTGGAACATAAGGAATAGAGTGGAAGACCAAAGGGAAAGGGAGGGAAAACTGAATGGGAAGAAATCAGAGAGAGAGATAAACCATGAGAGACTCTGGACTCTGGGAAATAAACCAGGTGATGATTTGTATCAATTCTAAAATTAACAGAGTATATCTTCCTCAAGGAAGTGAGATAATAAATGCAAAATACTTTAACACAGAATCTGGCACATATAGAAAGGCTCATTATGTTTGCTTTGTTTTTCCATTCCTTTCTTTACTAAAAACATGTTGTGAATACCAGTTATGTATGATCCTTGAGAACACTTGCTGCAAAAATCGATTCTTCTTTTTTTTTTTTTTGTCTAAAATATTTATTTGACAGAGAGAGAGACAGCGAGAGAGGGAACACAAGCAGAGGGAGTGGGAGAGGGAGAAGCAGGCTTCCCGCCGAGCAGGGAGCCCGATGCGGGGCTCGATCCCAGGACCGTGGGATCATCACCTGAGCTGAAGGCAGATACTTAACAACTGAGCCACCCAGGCGCCCCCAAAATCGAATCTTCTTGACAGCGAGTCAGTCTTCTAAGAAGTAAAGTAGAACAAAAGGGAGGAGGAAGTCAGGTGCCATTTTAAAAGAACCACACATTAACTATAAATAAAATCAAATCTGTGTGAAAGCCAAATGTGTCACCAAGGAAGATAATGTGTTTTTGTCCCTAGAGCCTCTATGGAAAACTTGACATCTTCCAACTTTACAGAGGAAAGGAAACCTCCTGGGATTAATTTCTCTTAAGTCTTTAGACATTTGATCTTGTCTGGAGGAGGAGCTCTATTGCAGATGAAGATTTGCATTTGATTCCTTGTGCATACCTCCCATGTCTGTGTGGTCTTACACACTGTTCTCAACCCTGTCCAGTTCCACCCAGAGCTTTTTCCAAAGCTGACATCCTTAGGGCCTCACAATTCCCTCACAAACCGTCCACCTCACCAGTCCCAACGCATTTCCCTTTCAGCCTGTGAAAGAGTGAGTACTTGTCCCAGCCAGCCATCTTCTTGGATTAGTCTTTCCAGGCCTTTCCAAGCTCCAGGGAACTTGGCAGGATTGTTTGGCAGCTCCCTAAACTTACTAGAAATATCAGAAGCCCACAGTTTGCATAATGTTAATTGAGTTTTCAGCTCAGTCTCCAAATCCTTACAGTGTTTAGAAGATGGAGTAATTTGGGAAATATCCCCTATAAGAGACTGACCAGAGAAGAGACCAATCCCAGCTTACTCAAAAACCACGGCTGTGGAATTCACAAACAGCCCTGGCCAGAACCCTTCAGGAAGTGATCTCTTTTTAATTGTGTATCTTCACTTGCAGTGAGAATCCTCCGAGCCTCACATCATTTAATACTATCACTTCCTGAGGCGCCTCTATTGATTTTTCTCCTTCTGCCTTTCGAGTGTTTGCTTTTCACTGAGCTGCCACACTCAGTAGGTGTGGTGATACTCTGCTGTTCTGCCACACCTCAGAGGTGGCGAGACAGGGTGCCAGAGCCAAGTGGCTTCCCCCACCCAAGGTGTGGTGATATCGCCTATTCTTACCACATCTTTGAGTATTTTATTAATCTTGCACTATAAGTCATCCATAAAGGAAAACATGTTGGTCTGGTGCTTTAAATCCCTCCTTTGACAAGTTTTAAAATATCAGTTACTGCCGTGGGGCTCATATTATACATCAAGGGTCAAGACTTGCCTTTAAAAATTTGTATGCTAATTACTGTAATATCTTCTAAGAAAGAAAATGCCAAGTGAGAAGACTGAAGTGGAATGGGAGACACTGGGCTTTTCCCTTTATTTTAGAAATTCATCTATTTAGAGAGGGCACAAATTAGGGCATGAACTTGGTCAGTGGTCCCTAAAACTTTGTGTTTAAGAAAATATTTCAGTAGTTAATTTTTTTTTCTAATTTAATACTTCTGAAGTAGGTACTAATTCCTGGCTTCCAGCCATGGCTGGAGGACCAGTCCCCTTCCTTGAGCTCTGGAGTTTCGGTGCCCACATGATGGCATCATTGTTGATTCAGTGTAGTCGGGCCTTGGCAAAAGTCTCTGGGCCAGAGATGTGGGTGGACAGTGACCCAGCCTAATCCTTAAAGGAGTGCCAGGGGAGCAGCCAGTCCTACTGACAGGGAATTCATGGCCTCTGATGGTGCCTAGAATGGAGTTACTTAGTTCCCAAGGGAAAGAAAAATAAGGATAACATCAGTTTCTTTCTTGGAGTGCTTTTGGTTTTATTTAAGAGTCAAAACTAGCATGAGAATTCATCAGGGGTTAATGGTAAGTTATGTGGCATGGATCATAAGTTCAATGGAAGTGCAGAGAAGGTGGACTTAAGGATGGACCAGATTGGCTGGGGAAGGCTTCCTGAAGGGGCAAGGACTGGCACTAAGCCCAGACAATGGGTACAATTTGGGAAGGTCCTGTATGGGGATTTTTATAAGGTTCAGTTTGTATAAATCACTCTACAATAAACATTGTTTGGAATGTTGGGAGATGTTGACAAAACAAAGCCAGGTCCCCAGTTTTCACATACTCGAGTTTTTTCCAGTGCTGCTTATGAGAAGTAATTTATAGAACACACAACTCAGTTTAGGAGTAAAGTATATGTACTGTATTAATAAGAAAACATTTGTAAATTATTAGTGGGAGAGTGATTGGTGGAAATTCAGATAAATGATCTCAGGTAGGAGTAATCAGATGAGGATTAATTTTTTTCAGTCAAAGAATCCTCTAAAACAGGAAATGGCAAAAGACACTCCTAGGACCCAATCAAGCCCCTTGCTTTCTGTACAGCCTGAGAGTGATTTTTATATTTTTACATGGTTTAAAAAATCAAAAGAATAATATTTCATGAAAAAAGTGAAAAGTCCTTGAAATTCAAACGTCAGCGTTCATAAATAACGTGTTGTTGGAACACAGCCACACACATTTGCTTAAGTATCATCTATGACTGCACTTGTGCTCCAACAGCCAAGCTGAGGAGCTGCGACAGAAACCCTGTGTGGACTTGCATTGTTTTGCACCATCACTCTATGCAGTGAAAATTGCAGGGACGTGATTATAAACGGACAGTGTTCTAGGCGCCACATGGATCACCTCTAGGTGTGAAAAGACATTTTCAGAGATGAAGGGCATAAACTCTTTTTTTTTTTTTTAAGATTTTATTTATTTATTTGAGAGAGAGAGAGAATGAGAGACAGAGAGCATGAGAGGGAGGAGGGTCAGAGGGAGAAGCAGACTCCCTGCCGAGCAGGGAGCCCGATGCGGGACTCGATCCCGGGACTCCAGGATCATGACCTGAGCCGAAGGCAGTTGTTTAACCAACTGAGCCACCCAGGCGCCCCGAAGGGCATAAACTCTTATTCCAGATCAGCATTAACAGATGAACACTTGCAACCAATTTGGATCATAGGAAACACCAATTTTAACCCCTATTAAGGAAATGTTAGCCCCTCCCCCCAAGAATTTAATTATTCTTATTAGTAGACCTGTATTATAAAAAACTGTATTCAATTATTATTATATTTTGAGTTTTGCCCACAAAATTGCAAAAATTTGTTTCCACTCTTGCTGTACAGTAGTTTCCTCTTACCTGAAGGAGATACATTCAAAGACCCTCCCCTCCTCAGTGGATGCCTGAAATCACATATAGTCCTGAACCCTATGCATACTATGATTTTTCCTATACCTACATACATATGATAAAGTTTAATTTATAAACTAGACCCAGTAATAGATTAACAACAATAACTAATAGTGAAGTAGGACAATTATAAAAATATACTACAATAAAAGTTATGTAAATGTGGTCTCTTTTGCTCTTTCTCAAAATATTGTACTGTGTTTACCCTTCTTGTGATGATACGAGATGATCTACACAATGAGATGAAATAAATGACGTTGGCATTGTGACGTAACATTAGGCTACTATTGACCTTCTGGAAATACAGTAGCAGGAAGATTACCTACTTCCAGCCAGTGGTTGATGGTGGGTAACTGAAACCATGGATAATGTGGGACTACTGTAGAAGTATCTACATAATATCCTTGATCTTGCCTCTTGGCCCACAAAGCCTAAAATATTTATTTATTAACTGGTTCACAGAGAAAGTTTGTTGACTCCTGCTCTACAATAAGGGTTTACACCTAAGAGCTGTTTGAGGTTTTATTGTGGTTTATTTAGGTTTATTTATTTCCCCTACCATCTCATATGGTCTTTACAACTTTATGAGGTGGTTAAAAGAGACGCCATTATCTTTATTTTATGTAGCAGTTTTTCAAGTTGAGAGAAGTTGATAGGTATGTCCTGTTACTTGAGTAGCCCTCTTTGTTTCACAAATGTACATTAAATAACCACAGCCATTGCTTGGGGATAAAATACTGTGGTGCTTTGAAGATGATCCAGATGCCTGCTGTAGTAATTTTGTCTTAGAGGATGAGGTGAACTGATATCCCCAGTAAGAAAAGGGCCTTTACTTTGGGTGAGAGGAAGAATAAGGACCATAACTGCTGCTTCTAGAGATTCAAGGTCTGGGAGACCTAACATGGCAGGTCCATAATGATGCTGAATTTCCAGCATTTGGCTTGACTGAATACGGATGTTCATTTTGACCCAGTGTTATGTGTTAAATTACATTCCACCAAAAGAGGTCTTAAAGTCCTAACCAAAACCTGTGAATGTGACCTTATTGGAAATAGTATTTATAAAAATAAGAAAAATGAGGTTGTTAGGGTAGGCCCTAATCCAATAAGATTGGTATCCTTCTAAAAGGGGGGTTTGGACACAGAGACAGATATGTGGAGGGAAGACAGTGTGGAGACACAAGGAGCATGCCGTCTAAAAGCCAAGGAGTGCCTGAGGCCACCAGAACCTAGAAGAGAGGCCTGGAACAGAACCTCCCTCATGGCCCTCAGAAGGAACCAGCACGGCCAACATCTTGATCTTAGACATCTAGACTCCAGAACCCTGAGACAATACATTTCTGTTATTTAAGCCACCCAGTTTGTCATGCTTCATTACAGCAGTCCTGGGAAACTCATACGCCCACAGCCTCCCTAGCACTATGGGCATGTTTTGGCGACAGTATGTGACAGTAAACTGAAGAGCTTAGGAGTGAAGACTTGACTGAGTCCTGCCCCTGGGCTGGGCAGTCCTGACTCAGTGGGCAAGAATGACCAGTCAGAATGTACAGGAACAGAGAGCAAAGCACACAGAGCTTCCGTGTTACACTGAGAGGCAACAATTGTTGTGACCTGGTCAGACTCTGGATCTCTGAATCGTTTGGGACCTCCATATGCCTCTGGACTTCGGAGTAATTTTCTGGATCTTGCTCAAGAGGAAGTTACCAGATGGCTGGTAAACAGAGCAGGTTTACTCTTAAAAGAAATAATTTTTTTAAAAAGATGTTACCCCCTTTGTTTTCCAGTTTGGAAAATAGCTTGTCCAGTTAAATTTATAAGTACGGATTAGCTACATGCTAGTTCTGAGATGGTGTAGGCAGCAGGACCACGAAGGAGTAGCAGCAAACAAAAGCACAGATGTCGGGATCTGACCCAGTCCAGGCTTATCGCATCACATTGTGATCAGTTACGGGCTTTTTGCTGACTTACACATGGTCACAAAGATGATCTGCATCAAAAAACAGAATTCTGTTAAGAATTACAGTATTATTTACAGAAATGTATTCATTTGGGAAAGGTTTAAGCATTTCAAAGCCTATTCACAATTCAAACCATTTATTCACCAACTTAGTTCATTTTATTAGAACTAAATTTCTCCTGAGCACTGTTGGTGTTGACAAGCAATAAATATGGCTATTTGTTGTTTCTCACCATTTTATCCTCAAACTTGAATTCTCAGCATTACACAGTGAGATGCTTTTTGGTGGGTCTACTATAGACATGAGTGCACGGGTCTCTCTCCATTCCTCCACCCTGTCTTCTCAGGAAGTCACTCACAAGAGTGTCCACCTCCATGTTTGGAATCACTTTTAAAATACCGAAGTGTCATTTCAGTTAGCCATAATATATTCACCAAGTATTTATGAATAAATTTTCATTTGAGCCACTCTTGAATGGCACTCTAGGCTGACAACTCAGCCATGAATAAATTTTCAAATTTCTCCTGCATATTTGGACATATTCTGGGAAGCCCTTCTGTGTGAAGCACCAAAAGTAGCAAGACATATTAGCAGTATTTCTGAAAGCACAGAGTTGAAGCTGGAGTGAATGTGACCCAGAATGTGTTGCTGGCTACACGGGACCATCTATATTTAGGAGAATAAGCAAGCCTGGAAAAATATGAGCCTTAATTTCATCATGCCTATTGTCATTACAAAATAAAGGCAGTGAGAGTCTAATACTTGCTTCCTCCAGGCCAAGTTGGAGCAGTGACCTGTCTGGTATTAGATAATGGCTTAGCTGAGCTTGGCATTGATGTTTCCTTGTCTGATTCCCCCCTCCTTTCCTCTTGCCTCTTGCAGTTATGACTGACTGAAGTGAAAACCAGGGGAAAGGGAGAAGGGATGGAGCGGACCCTCAACAAAAGTGACACATAACAGAAGCAGGGGAGAGTGTCATGGCGTCAAATAATGCGTGATGCAGAGGTTAATGGGCACACCCTATGTGGGTGGTGAAGCCAACAGCTCCAATTAATGACACAAGAAGTACCCAGCTCAAAGTGGAGAGGTGGTATTGCAGAGGGAAACAAGCCTCCAGAAGATGGAGATCTCATTCCTGGCTTCAACGTTGCTCAAGAAGCTCTTGAATACATCTCTTCGCAATATGGGCTTTCATTTCCTGTGGGAAACTGAAGAACATGGGCTTGGAGTTTCCCAGAGGTTCTTGTGTATACCTGGTGGTTGTGTGTGAGAGTGTGAGTTCGAGTATGTGCACTTCGTGTTGCATGATGGGGGGAGGAGGTGGCAATGAACAGAGCAGTGGGTTCAAGTTCATTTTTCTAGAAATAATAGTCAAAATTTTTGGATTCCAGACCGTTTGCCCCGCACTGGCAATTCATATTGCACTTGAGTCTGAAGATAGTCTGGAGGCAGAATTTCTTTTTTCTCAGGGGACCTCAGTTTTTCTATTACGGTTTTCGACTGGTTGGAGAGCCTGCCCACATTAACATGGATTATTTCCTTTAGTCTGTGCTGTAATCTCACAGAGTAAAGAGCATTGTTACCATTTCACAGATAAGGAACCTGAAGCTTAACAGAGTGTATTAGTATTCTCTGGAGAGACAGAATCATCAGGATATGTATGTGTGTATTTACCTATCTAGTGAGAGATGTATTTTAAGGAATTGGTTCACATAATTGTGGGGGCTGACAAGTCTGAAATCTGCAGGGCTGAGACATAGGGAAGAGCTGATGCTACAGCTTGAGTGGGAAGACAGAATGGAGGCAGATTTTACTTTCTCGGGGAACTCAGTCTTTCTATGAAGGTCTTCAACTGCTTGGATGAGGACCACCCAGATTAGGTGGGGGGAGGATAATCTGCTTTAATCAAAGTCTACTGATATAAATGTTAATCGCATCTAAAAAAATACCTTCACAGCAATATCTAGACTCATGTTTGACCCAATTACATGGGCACTATGGCCTAGCCAACTTGACACATAAAATTAACCCTCACAGAGAAGTAAAGCCCATGTTACTCGGCAGTAAAATAGAACCAAGGTTTGAACTCAGACAGCCTGACATCACAGTCCGTGGCCTTCTCACCTAGGCTGGTTGCTGGCGTGGCTGTGTGCAAATGGCCCAGTGTATCTACTCCCAGAAGTCTCAGCAGAAAAAACGACCACGCGGTTTCTGCTCTACTTACTTCTAGGAGGGTAGTGACCCCAGGGGATAATATATCCAAAAGCTCTTAGCATGATGTGAATAAATGTCAGTAGTACTAAACATATGGGGTCATTTCGTTCCCCTTGCTCCCATTTAAAATGATTTCTTTGGGAAAGTAAATCAGCACAACCCTTTTTAGAGGGCAGTTTGAAATTTTCTTTTAAAATAAAAATGTGAGGGGCACCTGTGTGGCTCAGTCGGTTAAGCGGCTGCCTTCGGCTCAGGTCATGATCCCAGGGTCCTGGGATCGAGCCCCGCATCGGGCTCCCTGCTCGGCGGGGAGCCTGCTTCTCCCTCTCCCTCTGCCTGCCTCTCTGCCTACTTGCGCTCTCTATCTCTCTGTCAAATAAATAAATAAAATCTTTAAAAATAAAATAAAATAAAATAAAATAAAATAAAATAAAATAAAATAA
>NW_023270807.1:61905008-61918482 GCF_011800145.1 Mirounga leonina | reverse complement strand
AAAATAAAATAAAATAAAATAAAATAAAATAAAATAAAATAAAATAAAAATGTGAACTCCTTATGATCTTATGGTCCCACTTCTTATTTTATTAACAGACAAAGACATAATTATAAGGATGCTATTACAACATTGCTTCAGAGGCAAAAAAAAGTTGGAAACACTATAAAGTGCCCAATAATAAGGGAACATGTAACAAAATGATGATGTATCCATACTATGAGCTACAATAATGTTATTAAAAAGAATGAGAGGCTGCTATACAGAACACTTAAAAATGTTTAGGATATATTAAACAATGAGAACAATATGTCACATTATATGTTGGAATGGCCCCATTTTTAAAAAGAAAGAAAACTTTCTATGTGTATGTATTGATAAACATAGAAAAATGTCAATGTATACATATTACACTGGTCCCCCTGCCGAGTGAGATAAGGGAGGAAGGAGACCTATCTCTTTGGCCATGCTCTGTATATCTTTATATTTTCTGAATATGTTACAGTGAAGTTTCCATTTGTTTAGGTAGTTAGTTTGTTACTAATTTATTTTGAAATGCATCAAATGAAGATTTAAAAATTAACATTTGACCTTAGCCTATTTTTTTCTTAAATATTAGGCTTACTGCCCTCCCACACCCATTAGGGATCTGTACTAATTTTCATACCTTTGCTAAAGCATGTACCCAGAGGAAAATAAGAAGACGGGTCTTACATGGCTTGTGAAAAGATGAAACACCTTGACTTTATAGGGACATTTTGGGAAGACATCTCCTAACCTGTTTTCTCAACCAACAGATATTATGGCACTCACAGGCAAGTGTTTCTGGCAGTTCTTATCTTCTCTGTGTCTGGCAATACCCAAACTGGTGGAAGATGATGGCCTTTAGGGCAATCTCTTACTGATACATGGAGACAGAGGTGTGAGTGCCAGCGTTGGCCCATTGGGAAACAAAACCCTCAGAGAGACTCTAATGGCCTTCTGTATTGGGGGAGTGACTTCACTACAAATGTTGAGCTCTCAGAAAAAAAAGTCCAATAATAAAAAAAAAATTAATTGATTTTCCTTCTGTAATACAGAGCTACTAAGATGGTATTTTCATCTACTATATAAAGAGATAATGAATTTTAGGCAAAGACTGTATTTCTGTTCCCACCTATTGTTCTGAAGAGCTCCTAGAACATTCTACCTAACCAGAGCAGATCTTTGAATAATTAATATCTGAGTGGTGTTAGCTATCAATTGAAAGCTTCCTGTGGGCAGCAACTTGTCTCTGTTCATCTCAGTGCCCCTAACACCACTGTGCATCTGTGTAATGCATGCTCCTGGGTCAACTGAATTCATCTTCTGCAGATTTTTCTATCTAGAAAACGCTTACAATTCATATTTGATCCTGAGGCTGACAGTTGGGCTAACAGTCAGCCTGTTATACTGGTTCCACCACACAGGTAGTTGACAGCCAGTCTCCCTTCTGACCGGCCAGGTCTGTGCCTTTTCCAAGTTGCTAAAAAATTAGCACATCACACCTGCTTACGTGGTCCCTGCCCACCGGTCAGCCTCAACCCCTGCTCGCCATGCCAGCAGTCATGCTCTGACTTCCTTTTCCTTGAATGTGCTGGGCTCCAGGATGCCTCTGGCCCCACACATCATTCTCTGTCTTCTGCTGGGGAATCTTTGTAGTATTTCTTCACTGAGGAGTTAATCTTTTTCCATCTTCTGATCTTAGTTGTAATCTTAAGTCTGCCGGCATCTTTGCTGAACCCCTGCTCCAGTTAGGGGTCCCTTTGGTACACTCTTAAAGCACACTACAGTTTCCTTTAAGCATTAATCATAACTTTAATCAAATGATGATTTGGGTAATTGTTTATGATAGTCTCCATGAGGCCAGGAAACTTCTCTTGTTCTCACAGCACCAATGTTTGCTACACAGAAGATTCTTAATAAATATTTGATGGAGTGAAAGAATAAATAAAAGCTGGAGCCAAAGCCGTGTGAATAATCAGCATCTTTTCCAAGAGCTATTCAGATTCTATAAATAACCCTTGTTGAATAAGAAGAGCTCCAACTCAAGTGCTGCTTGCATACTAATTTAAGCCATGTTTGAAATGCAATCTCTGAGGCGTCTTAGCACCAATGCAGCTAGACAGATCTACTTAAACTATTTAAGGGCTCCAGTTTACCGTTTGTTTGTTTGTTTGTTTGTTTGTTTTTAACATTCCCTTTGCCACTACTTCCTGATTGCATCCTTAATCTCTGGGGTCATGGTCAAGTAATGTTGAATTTCTCCCACATGCGGAAATTGTGTGAAAACCAACCTGGAAACAGAAATGAAAGGTGGAGCTTATCAAATTTCTTTTTGGCTCTGTATCTTGACTTATTTTGGACCGTAGGATTTGAGCATGTGCTAATTTGTCTCTTTTGTTTGTCTAGATCAATTGTATTTTCCCGTATTTGAAGTAAAAATATTTTCCCATATGAAAGAATTATTTTAAGTAATATAACAAAGCAGAGTTAGCAACGCACATTCTGAATGCTATTGCCAGTATATCTTCTTATTTTTCTCAAATTTGGCTTTAATTAGTTTTATGACCCTTCAAGTAGTCATTTTTATGAATGAACCCTATGCTCCATGACTCTACCAACTACCAGCCATTTCATTCAACATTAATAGTGAAGATAGGGGCCCCTGGGTGGCTCAGTCTTTATGCATCTGCCTCGGCTCAGGTCATGACCCTGGGGTCCTGGGATCGAGCCCCGCATTGGGCTCCCTGCTCCGCGGGAAGCCTGCTTCTCCCTCTCCCACTACCCCCCCCTTGTGTTCCCTCTCTCGCTGTGTCTCTCTCTGTCAAATAAATAAATCTTTAAAAAAAAATAGTCAAGATAAATCTCTGCATTAAACCTTAAAACACAGTTCCAAATGCTCAATTAATACTCCCCAAACCAAGCCAAACACAGAGTAAGTTGTTTTGTTTTGTTTTTTTCCAGAATGGAAAACACATTTTTCTTTGGGTACTATCAATGTTCACTTTTATTTTTTTATTATTGTTTTTTAAAATTTTATTTCATTCAAATTCAATTAACTAACATATAATGTATTATTAGTTTCAGAGGTAGAGTTCAGTGATTCATCAGTCTTATATAATACCCAGTGCTCATTACATCACATGCCCTCCTTAATGTTCATCACCCAGTTACCCCATCTCCCCACCCACCTCCCCTCCAGCAATCCTCATTTTGTTTCCTACAGTTAAGAGTCTCCTATGGTTTGTCTCCCTCTCTGATTTCATCTTATTTTATTTTCCCCTCCCTTCCCCTATGACCCTCTGTTTTGTTTCTTAAATTCCACACATGAGTGAAATCATATAATTGTCTTTCTCTGATTGACTTATTTTGCTTAGCATAATACCCTCTAGTTCCATCCACCTCATTGCAAATGACAAGATTTCATTCTTTTTGATGGCTGAGTAATATTCCAGTGTGTGTGTGTGTGTGTGTGTGTGTGTGTGTACCACAACTTCTTCATCTGAAATGATGTATTCATTTTCCAAGGTTCTCCCCAAGCTGAGATGACTCTCCCCAATGAGGTCTATAGAATCCAGAGATGCAAAAGTGGCAGTTGAAATCATTAGATAAAGTCAAATTCCCTAAGCAGATTTGAATGTAACCATATGGAGGAGAAAGAATGCTGGTGGGCAAGGGAAAATAACATTCTTCTTAAAGAGAGACAAAAGAGGATATAAAAAATTGTGAAAGATCAGAAAATGTCCCAAATGGTACAGTTAGGCTCTGGTGAAAGTCAGTGTGGGCTACCCAGAGGTAAGCAGGAACAGATGAAACAAACCAGTTTAGTTTAAGGAAGGCGATACTCTAGTGAATCCCAAGATAAGCCCCCAGTTTCCCAGTCCCCTCTCCCAAGAGAGCATAGAATCCCCCACTTGGAGGCATTCCCATGGTTAATCATTTGGCTTTGACTGTTCCCCAGATGTATGTGTGCAAAGACAGGAAACCCAGAAAGGTACAGTTAGGGAGCAGCAGTAAATTCTTAATGTAATGCTCCACTTGATGGATTCTGAAAACCTAGTGGATTTTTTTTTAATGCCCCTGAGATTTCTCCACCCAGGAATTTACATTCAGACAGGCTTTAGGTGAAGAGCGCCTGAAAACAGTCGCTTTTCACTCTCATTATTAAGATGCAGGAGGGAGGAAGGTGTCTATCATTGTCTGGTCAAGGTACCATCAGGATGGAAGGAATCCCCTCATGGCCTTACCTCAAGGCACCTTCCCACCATGCCCCCTCCCCAAATGGGCTCATAGCCTATGATGGAACTTCTACTCTGTGGATTAAAGGTGCAGGCTGAGGACAAAAGGCTTCAGTTCTGATTAAAAAGAAATTCTACAAGAACAGTCAGAACTCGGGTCTTGTCTAAATTTAGCTGTAAAACTGTGTTTGAGGCTAACTCTGTTTAATTCCCTTAAAAGCTTAAGCAGTGACAGGGAGCTTATTGGAATTCTCATATTGCCATATTACTGATGTGAATAATCGTACTGGGGCCTCCTTTTGGCATAGGGAACAAGTGACTGCTTTTTCAGGTTATCACAGTCACAGGAAAAATTTGGCTTTTCATGTTTCCATGTTGACTTCTTAAGAGGTAATGTAGATGGTGAATAAGAGAGGAGGAATATCTCTAAGTTAAGGCTAATGGTCCCCAAATTGCTATTTTTATAAGGGCTGATAAAATAATGGTTTCAGTACAAAATTTTTAGTTTCTAAATGGATCTACATTTATTTTCAATCAATCCAGATCAGAAGAGTTAAAGAAGATTCACTGGCTGACCAGGATTAAGACATGTTATTAGGGATCATGTACAGTGGCAATTGGTGATCACTCTCCACATATCAAGGCTTGCCAATAGAGTTTATAGGGAAATATTTTTTTATGTTTCTCTGCTTTCAAAGGTGTAGTCCACCTATCAATATCAGAATGTTTTCAGATAAATTTTTAAAAACTCAACTAAAAATGATGTAGCAATAAGGAACATCTATATCCCATATAACAAGGTATTTGAAAGTTCAGTGGTTCCAGATTTGTTTAATTTAGTTTTTAAATGATATCATCAAGGTCCCAGTTGTCTCCATCTCCCCTCTATAAGACATTAGCTTGTCTTTTAGCTGAATTTTCTTCTGACCCCAAGATGGCTGCCATTATGCCTACCCTCAAATGCAGACAGCAAGATCCAGAGGAAGCAAAGGGTTTGTTTCCTCTTGTGTGTCTCTTGTATCAATAAGGAACATTTTCCATGAGCTCCCAGCATATTTTGCATCTCACTGTCAGGGGGAAGAAGGCACAGGGAAGAATAGCAGTTTAGTAGGTAACAAAAATTGTTTGTCACAAAATTGGAGTTCAACACCCTAAGCACAGATGGGCTTTCCTAGGGAAGAGTGGTATTCTTATGTGCTTGATTATTGGCAATATTTGGCTTCAACCTTTTCCCACTTTCACAAAGGGATGAAGCAATTTCTTTTTTGGAAATGAAAACTGGGGAGAGAAAGGCTACTCACAGACCATGAATTTTAGGTAATACCTTCAGTGATTCTCAAATGGGGGCAGCGTTAGAGTTTCTTCTCAAGTGTATTATTCTTAATAACTTTCCCCTTCTGTAAGGGAAGCCTGGTATTTTAGAGATTTAGAGAACACACCTGCTGTATCTTTTCTTTCTTAAACTTACTGAATGATACAGGTAGGTATCAGAGATCTACTTTCTATGCCTCAACCTTTCTCTGAAGCAGAATGAAGAAAAACACTCAAGAAGCTTATGGATTTCTTGGACCAAGAAAATAGCAGGGAAATTAACTGGGGGGGGGGGGAATCGTGGCATAACGACAAGAGGAACACAGATGTCTATAGAATCCAGAGATGCAAAAGTTGCAGTGTCCTTAGGTGGGTTTTTTCAGGGTCCACCACTCCCACCATCCTCTCAACACTGCAAATCTCCCACGTTCCCTAGTTTTGTCCTGAAAAGGGGATATCCGTGTATTTCTCTTTGCTATATAATGATCCCAGTCTTGAAAAATAACTAAGAAGGGCAAAAAGAAAAGTTACTGTGGGAAAATCCAAAAGGGGGTAGGGAAACAGGGAGAGAAGAAACCTCAAGCACTTGAGATATTTCAGAATCAGAAAAGAGGAGGTTAGCAAGCTAAGGGAAATCGGGGATCAAATTAAAAAAAAGTCTATTTCTTTATCTGCTTTAAAAATATCTGTAATTCTGGGGTAGAAGTCAGATGGTTAAAGAGTGGAAATGGAATATAAGATGCTGAATTTTCTCAATCTTGGTTTGAAAGAAAACCTTCAGATACTCAGTACTCAAGTGGTGATTACATTCAAGTCATTTAATTTTGCACTCTTTTTTTTTTATCCCTTGATTCCGTAGTTCCCAACAGTTTTATTTTTAAAGCCTTTATACAAGACAAAGTGACCAGAGAAGAACTGTCTTTTCAAAAAGGGTTTGAAGTTTGTTTGCTTAACAAAGTGTTTGCAGTCATAATTAGGTTGCATATTAAAGTTCAAAACCATCTCGTGTTGGAAGTGACTGAAAATTGTTACCATCTGATGACTTTGTGGGCAGAGCTTTCACAAATGACACTGCAAGCACGAAGGAATAAAGACCCAGTTTTCTGGGCATTGCCCCGGGACGCATCCAGGGTCTGGGCAACACTCAGACTACAGATTTCCCATAGTGGCATCACGGGTCTTAAATCTGTCATGCTGCTGTGGCCTTGATCTGTTGGGGTCATCCCAACTTGAGTCAGTTCTGGTGCTATTCTCATCTCTGTAGCACTCTCTGATCTCTAGTCCACCTACCTATCATGGGACCAGAGGAGCCATGACAAGTCCTGGGTGTAGCTCTGTAACTGTCACCATGGAAAATCCATCTCCAAGCCAGGTTTTCTGGGGGAGAGAGAGAAAGAGAAGGAAAGGGAGAGCCTGGTTAGGGTGTCCGGGATGAGTCAGCTCCTCATCTGTTGTGTTGAAAGACAAAACTGTCTTTAATTTTAACAGTGCTCTACTTCCATCTTCACTGGCATATGAAGCCTATTTGGGAACAGAAAGAGAAGTTTTATATGGCACATTTCAAACATCTTGTCTCAGGCAAGAACCTTACTGCTTATGGGACAAAAATCTCTTTCCTGGCCTCCACACCTGAGTCTTTTATTTCTACTTAGAAGAAAATGGAAGAATAGAAGCTTGCCAGCAATGTCCACAATACCCAAACTATGGAAAGAACCTAGGTGTCCATCAACAGATGAATGGATAAAGACACACACACACACAATGGAATATTATGCAGCCATCAAAAAATGAAATCTTGCCATTTGCAATGACATGGATGGAACTAGAGGGTACTATGCTAAGTGAAATAAGTCAATCAGAGAAAGACAGTATCATATGATCTCACTGATATAAGGAATTTGAAAAACAAGACAGAGGATCATAGGGGAAGGGAGGGGAAAATGAAACAAGATGAAATCGGAGAGGGAGACAAACCATAAGAGACTCTTAATCTCAGGAAACTGAGGATTGCTGGAATGGAGGGGGTGGGAGGGATGGGGTGGTTGGGTGATGGACATTAGGGAGGGTAGGTACTATGGTGAGCGCTGTGAATTGTGTAAGACTGATGAATCACAGACCTGTAACGCTGAAACAAATAATATATTATATGTTAATAAAAAAATTTTTTTAAAAAGAATAGAAGCTTGTCTGTCCTGATGATGAGCACAAAGCAAGAATTAAGGTCTGAAAAACCCTGTGACGGGGCATAATTATGCATGAGCTAGTTCAGATGATCATGATGTTTGGAGTCACCGCAGACAGAGTCTTTGCTGAGTATAATTTCATGTGTAGATTCAGGTCTAAATCAGGAAACCCAGGTTTATATTGAGTAGAAATGAGAATGGATTTTTTCAATATTAGAATCTTAATTTAACTTAGATCAACTTAAAGATGAATTTTGGTTATTATCTCATTAATCTTCTTGAATATTGGAGCCTGACGCCACTGATTTCTTTTAGGATATTCAGCCTGAAAGGAAATGTTTGCTAGTATACCCATTCTGCTTAATAAAATAAACAAACTGAAAAAGTGGGGTCAGAATTTGGGAGAAAGCCAACATAATGACAAAAGAAATGACTAAGTCTTTGGTTTTGTGATTCAAAACAGAGAACAACTTTAAACAAAATAAGAGCCGTAAAATATAAGATTGACTTTACAATGAGCAGAATGTTTGCGGGGAAGGTAAAGCAGGGGGGAAGACACAGCTAAACAGAATTCTTTTTCAAACTTTTCTAAAAGTGAATTTTGGAAGATTTATTTGAAATCTATATCAAAACTAGGTGCTTTCAGCAATCCATAACAAATGAGTGTTGTCCCTTTCCCTTCTAACCCTACAATAGCAATAACTGGAAAATGGCAACAACTAGACATTAGTCATTGTAACACTCTCTCTGTGCATGAATCCCTACAATACAGATGACAGATGCATCACTGTATTCAGAGAATAGAATCTATTTGAACCAATGATACCACACTATACACTAGCTTTGCAAAGTGACCCATTATTCATGAGCATCCAATAAAGATCACTAGGACCTGGTAGTATAGAATAACACAGTCACAGGGAGAACCCCCAAATCCAATGTTTACTGAGATAATGTCCCTTAATTCAGTGAAGGTTTAAAATGACAAATGGGATTTGCCATCTTCTAAACCAAACTTAATTACTTTGTTTAATCAATTTGAAGTGTTTGAGTATTTATTGCTGTTTAATATACTGCTACCGCATGAACCTAACTCAAACGATAAATGTATTACATACTAGCCAAAAAAAAAAAAAAAGTCTCAAAGGTTTCAAAAGGAAAGGTCTTTAGTGATATTCTACAGAGAGATCAATAGATTAAAATGCCAGGCTTCACAGAATGGATATAAGGATGAGTTGTTATACCTTTGGGAAAATGTGTCTGAGGCCCATGAAAGTTTCACATATGGAAATTTCAGATATCTCTATACTCTGTTCTTATAATCATTCACCGTTACCCTCTGATAGGTTCCAGTTCTTGTATCAAAGAGAGAATATTAGGGTTGAGATAGGCAGACAAGCTCCCTGTTGAATGGATTGTTTATTTGGAAGGACTGAAAGAGAAATAAGTTAGATGGCAAGTGAGTCCAGGGAACATACGGATTGACCCAACTCTTTAAACTCAAAATCAAGAAGGAAAATCTCCTACTTCTTTGTTAAACTCCAGCCATGAATGACTACATAGAGCAATAAAGTGATCAACAGGATTAACCCAAGTGAAAAATCTATTGAACTAGTTGATCAAATTAGCTGAACATGGTATTGTACAAGTAGGAATCAACACTATTTTCCTCACACCTAACTTTTACATCTGTTTGGGTAGATATCCTTTTTTCTTTTCCTAAACAGTATTTTTGGAAGATCCCTCTCTCGTTCAGGGCACTTTCAGACTGGGCCAATGTCCAGCCTGAACAGTGCTTAATAGAGCTATACCAGTTACTTATGGCTAGTGTGCATCCTGACTGGTCAATGCCCATGCTATCCCAGCTGGTGAACATATTAAATATCACCTCCACCTTCTGATATTAAGGAACAGTCATTGTTTCAAAAATTAAAGATTTAGACTTTGTCTAATTTTAAACTCTGATTTCATACCAATTCAAAGTTTTTCCCTCTCCATATCACTCAGACCCAACCCAGTCTCAGAAACTTGCAATGCAAGAAATAGATAGAGACTCTTTACTATTTCTTCACCTTGTCCACTACTCCCAGCTATGTTCTACTGGCTCCTCCAGGCTAGAGAAGAGAAAGGAGAATATGAGGTGAGGTAAAGACAAAAAAACCCATCTTACTTGGCCATTGCTATTATAATCTGGCAATGAGGTTCTCTATACAGCAGGAGTCCAATTATGGGTTCTTCCTCTCATAGGGTACTGTCTTGGGTACTCTGGATGGGCCCATCAACCTCCTCCTCTGTCACTTCTAGTAGGAGGGATTGGACACATAAAAACTATACTTTCCAGACTCCTTTGCAGATATGTTTCTTGATGTGAATTCCTTTCTGTCATTTGGATTTACTTATCAGATTTGGAAGGCAGGAATGTGGTGGGGATCATCTTTTTGAGGTTTTGGGCTTTGGTTTCTAATAAGTAAGATGGTGGAAACATGAAGCTTTCCTGCAGTAGTGTTCCTGTGTCCATCTCCACATTCTTGTATGTAGAAAAATAGTGGTGGATCTGGCTAATTCCCCTGTGGGTCAGTTCTGTATCATTCTACACATCATTCCAGAGGCTTGCTCCTATTCTTCCTAAGATTTTGTAAGCACTAGTATTGACTAATCCAGATGCTTTTGTGGGTTCTAGATGAGACCACTCCTCTCTTCCCCAGAAGACCTCCAACATTACCATTCCTAGGGCAGGGGATGGTCCTATGGCTGACTGCTAGCTATATCAGCCCAGCTTCTCCAACTGACAGGGTACCCACACAGACTTTGTCTATTGTTTAGATAGACAGGTAAAAATGGATACCAGTCTCTGTATTGCAGGAAATGCAGGCCAAATTTTCCCAAGAACTCCATAACCAATCAGGCTCTGTCCTGGATCTCTGTTTAGAGAACGTATGAGAAAAGGATAGAAAGTGTGCAAGCTGGATAAAATGTCAATATCCCTTCCTGACAAGACCCACACTCTCTACAAATGGTTCTTGTAAAAGTTCTTTTCATTCATTTTGAATTGAGGGAAATACCATACTCTCCTTCAACAGTGCCCTTCAAAGAAATCCTCCCTGTCATTCTCTTCTGACCAGGTTGAGGTAAGGGACACTTCTTTGGCAAGCTCTGCAGAGGTGGTTTAACACCTCTCTTTAGAAGGTGGGAATAGTTGTCATCTATTACTATCAGCTTTGGGACCTCAGCTGAGAGGGAGGTAACAGGGGAGTTCGCTTAGCATCTAGTTACACTACTCTGGCTGATTTTCCAGATTGGAGGCCAGTGCCCTCCTTTGGGGGCGGGGGGGGACTGGTGGCCAGTTGAGCAGTTAGTAAGATGAGAGTCGTCTGCAGCAGCATTGAAGTAGAACCATCAACTTGGAACAACCTTTTAACCAAAACTCTTACTATTAAAACAGTGTTTCTTCTCCATGCCCATTCCCATTCCAAGCTTTGCATTTCAAAAATTATTTGCTGTGTTTTTTTCATGTTTACATTTTTTTTCCCCTGAAAAAACTGATGGTAAAATATGAGATTGACCCCAATGGACAAGAGATCTTTAAGATTTACTAGTCATTCAAAAAGTGATGTGGCTGTATTTTGTTTTTATTTTATTTTATTTTTTAAATTTCATTTATTTACTTTATTTTAAAGAGAGAGCACACAAGTGGGGGCAGGGGCAGAGGAAAGGAGGAGAATCTCAAGGCTCCTTGCATGGAGCCCCAATGCAAGGCTTGACTTCACGGCCCTGAGATCATGACCTGAGCCAAAACAAAGAGTCAGAGGCTTAACTGACTGAGCCACCCAGGTGTCCCATAATGTGGCTGTATTTTAGACACATCTCAAAGCAAAACAAACAAAAACACAGAACCAGGAATATTTGACTTAAAAAAAAATAGAATAACAAGGAGTTCACATGTGTGTACCTCAATTTCCTAAAGTATAGAATGAGTGATTGGATTAGCCAACCAAATTCTCTTCCAGTTCTGATGCCACATGGCATTCTATGAGTCAACAGAACCAAAGTGGCCAAGCATTAGCTACTCTAAGGAAGCATTGCTCCAAGAGCTCAGATTGGCTAAAAACGAAACAAAATACCCAAATAAGTTGAACACTTATGTCCACACAAACATCTGTGTACAAATGTTTATAGCAGCTTTATTCATAACTGACAAAATTTGGAAGCAACCAACTTATCCTTTAGGAGGTGAATGGATGGATAAATTGTAGTGCATCCAGGCAATGGAATATTATTCAGCACTAAAAGAAAATGAGCTATGAAGCCATGAAAAGACATGGAGGAAACTTAAATGCATATTACTAAGTGAAAGAAAACAATTAAAAAAAGCTGCATACTGTATCATTCCAAATATGTGACATCCCAGAAAAGGCAAAACTTCAAAGAAGTAAAAAGATCAGACCAGGGGTTAGGGGTTAGCAGTTATAGAGGAGGGATGACTCAATGGAGCATAAAGTGAAACTACTCTGTATGATACTGCAATGGTGGGTACATGTTATTAAACATTTGTCAAACCTATTGTTTCACCAAGAGTGACCATTATGTAAACTATGGACTTTGAGCATTAATAATATGTCAGTGTAGGTTCATCAATTACAACAAATGTACTACTGTCATACAGGACGTTGCTAGCTGGGGAGGTTGTACAGGGTATGTGTGGGAGGTTGTACAGGATATATGAGAACTCTCTGTATTTTCTACTCAGTTTTGCTATGAACCTAAAACGCCTCTAAAAAATGAAGCTTATTAATTAAAGAAATAAATAAAACATAAAGTGGCATTAACCCACATTTCTTTTCTTTTTTTAAAATTTTATTTTATTATATTATGTTAATCACCATACATTACATCATTAGTTTTTGCTGTAGTGTTCTGTGATTCATTGTTTGCATATAACACCCTGTGCTCCATTCAGTACGTGCCCTCCTTAATACCCATCACCTCGCTAACCCATCCCCCCACCCCCCTCCCCTCTAGAACCCTCAGTTTGTTTCTCAGAGTCCATAGTCCCTCATGGTTCGTCTCCCCCTCCGATTTCCTCCCCCTTCATTTTTCCCTTCCTACTATCTTCTTCTTTTTTAACATATAATGTATTATTTGTTTCAGAGGTACAGGTCTGTGGTTCATCAGTCTTATACAATGTACAGTGCTCACCATAGCACATACCCTCCCCAGTGTCTATCACCCAGCCACCCCATCCCTCCCACCCCCCACCATTCCAGCAACCCTCAGTTTGTTTCCTGAGATTAAGAATTCCTCATATCAGTAAGATCATATGATACATGTCTTTCTCTGATTCACTTATTTCGCTTAGCATAATACCCTCTAGTTCCATCCATGTCATTGCAAATGGCAAGATTTCAGGGTTTTTTTGATGGCTGCATAATATTCCATTGTATATATATATTACATCTTCTTTATCCATTCATCTGTTGATGGACATCCTGGCTCTTTCCATAGTTTGGCTATTGTGGACATTGCTGCTGTAAACATTGGGGTGCACGTACCCCTTTGGATCACTACATTTGTATTTTTGGGGTAAATACCCAGTAGTACAATTGCTGGGTCGTACCCACGTTTCTTCTTTTTTTTTCTTTCTTTCTTTCTTTCTTTCTTTCTTTCCTTTTTTCTCTCTTTCTTTCTTTCTTTCTTTCTTTCTTTCTTTCTTTCTTTCTTTCT
>NW_023270807.1:61780799-61904998 GCF_011800145.1 Mirounga leonina | reverse complement strand
TTTCTTTCTTTCTTTCTTTCTTTCTTTCTTTCTTTCTTTCTTTCTTTTTTAGTTTCAGGGGTAGAATTTAATGATTCATCAGTTGCATATAACACCCAGTGCTCATTCCATCAAGTACCCTCCTTAATGCCCATCATCCAATTATCCCTCCCCCCCGCAGCTTCCCCTCCAGCAGCCCTGTTTGTTTCCTAGAGTTCAGCATCTTTTATGGTTTGCCTTCCTCTCAATTTTCATCTTGTTTTATTTTTCCTTCCCTTCCCCTATGTTCATCTGTTTCTTAAATTCCACATATGAGTGAAATCATATGGTATTTGCCTTTCTCTAATTGACTTATTTCACTTAGCATAATACCCTCTAGTTCCATCCACCTTATTGCGAATGGCAAGATTTCATTCTGTTTGATGGCTGAGTAATATTCCATTGTATATATAAACTACATCTTCTTTATCCATTCATCTGTCCATGGACATCTGGGCTTTTTCCATATTTTGGCTATTGTGGACATTGCTGCTATAAACATTGGGGTGCAGGTGCCCCTTCAAATCACTGTTTTTGTATCCTTTGGATACTTAGTAGTGCAATTGCTAGGTTGTAGGGTAGCTCTATTTTTAACTTTTTTGAGGAACCTCCATACTGTTTTCCAGAGTGGCTGCACCAGTTTGCATTCCCACCAACAGTGTAAGAGGGTTCCTCTTTCTCCACATCCTTGCCAACATCTGTCGTTTCCTGACTTGTTAATTTTAGCCATTCTGACTGGTGTGAGGTGGTATCTCATTGAGGTTTTGATTTGGATTTCCCTGATGCCCAGCAATGTTGAGCATTTTTTCATGTGTCTGTTGGCCATTTGGATGTCTTCTTTGGAGAAATATCTGTTCATGTCTTCTGCCCATTTCTTGACTGGATTTTTTTGTTTTTTAGGTGTTGAATTTGATAAGCTCTTTATAAACTTTAGATACTAGCCCTTTATCTGATATGTCATTTGCAAATGTCTTCTCCCATTCCGTAGGTTGCCTTTAGTTTTGTTGACTGTTTCCTTTGCTGTGCAAAAGCTTTTTATCTTGATGAAGTCCCAATAGTTCACTTTTGCTTTTGTTACCCTTCCCTTGAAGACATATCTAGCAAGAAGTTGCTGCAGCCAAGGTCAAAGAGATTGCTGCCTGTGTTCTCTTCTATGATTTTATTGGATTTCTGTCTCACATTTAGGTCTTTCATCCATTTTGAGTTTATTTTTGTGTATGGTGTAGGCAAGTGGTCCCATTTCATTCTTCTGCATGTGACTGTTCAATTTTCCCAACACCATTTGTTGAAGAGACTGTCTTTTTTCCATTGGACATTCTTTCCTGCTTTGTCAAAGATTAGTTGACCACAGAGTTGAGGGTCCATTGCTGGGCTCTCTATTCTGTTCCATTGATCTATGTGTCTGTTTTTGTGCCAGTACCGTACTGTCTTGATGATTACAGCTTTGTAATAGAGTTTGAAGGCTGGAATTGTGATGCCTCTTTTTCAACATTCCCTTGGCTGTTCGGGTGTTTTCTGGTTCCATAGAAATTTTAGAATTGTTTCTTCCGACTATTTTGATAGGGATTGCACTGAATGTGTAGATTGCTTTGGGAGCATAGACATTATAATAATATTTGTTCTTTCAATCCATGAGCATGGAATGTTTTTCCATTTCTTTGTGTCTTCATCAATTTCTTTCATGAGTGTTCTATAGTTTTCAGAGTACAGATCCTTTTGATTAGGTTTATTCCTAGGTATCTTATAGTTTGATTAGGTTTATTCCTAGGTATCTTATAGTTTTTGATGCAATTGTAAATGGGATTGATTCCTTGATTTCTCTTTCTTCTGCCTCATTGTTAGTGTATAGAAATGCAACTGACTCTGTGCATTGATTTTATATCCTGCAATGTTGCTGAATTCCTGTATCAGTTCTAGCAGTTTTTGGGTGGAGTCTTTTGAGCTTTCTACAAGAGTATCATGTCATCTGCGAAGAGTGAAAGTTTGGCTTCTTCTTTGTCGATTTGGATGCCTTTTATTTCTTTTTTGTTGTCTGATTGCTTAGGCTAGGACTTCCACTACTATGTTGAACAACAGTGGTGAGAGTGTACATTCTGTTCATGTTGCTGACCTCAGGGGAAAAGTTGTCAGTTTTCCCCATTGAGGATGATATTCACTGTGTAGTACATGTTTCTTGAGAAATAATTACATATTAGGTAAAATAATTTGTTATAGTCCATGTTAAAGTTAAGGCTATTCATGCATCACAAAGGGCAATGTAGCTTGACCATCTTTAGCCAAATGTTTTCATGAAACTTATGTGAAAGAAATCAAGGAAGCCAGATATTAACTGAATTCGAGCCCAAGTTTTAAAAACTTCCAACCATTTCTCTCAAACTGGAAGGTTAAAGATGAACCATTGTCTGATATCCAGAAGTCTTATATGAAGAAATAGCAATCACCTTGTTTGAGAAATACATGTTGAACATTGAGCATGACTGTCTTTGAAGTAGAAATTATTTGAATGTTGGTTCTTGGCTTATAATGCTTATGATGAAAACATGGTGGAACAGGGAATGAATTTTTAAGACTTTTACTTACTTTCAAGAATCATGTTGAACTGTTCCATTTTCTGTTGGCCATATCCACTCTTCTCTGAGATGAATTCTTTCAGTTGTAATCCAGTGGATTTGTAATACAGAGTTTTAGTCTCTCTCCAGTTGTGTCAGATGTTCTTAAGTTTTAATGGAAGATAGAGGAGTTTATTTTTTTACCACTTCACTTTTATCCATTTAAATGAGAGTTGTGAGCATGAAGAACAGTGTTTTGAGAGTAATCAATTCAAGTGATCAATATTCGAAGTATTTTTTAAGTGTATAGCATCATGATGCCCTCTAGTGGCTAACCCACAAGAAAAGTGCCTCAAAAATCCCTCCGAAAATAGAAATTCTTTCTTTCTATGGATGGAATAGTGTATCTATTAAAGTACACTGTTATCTTTGATTCCTTTAATAAAAGCAGCAGTGCTTTATGTTCAGTTGCCATTGCCTTATTGCCTTAGTACCTCAAAGATCAAAACATGTTAAATTAATAATAATTATGGTGTCAAAAGCATTATAACCATCTGCGTAAGGCCAATGGATAGATGTGGTCCACTACATTGGGCTTTTTATCTTAAAGAAAAGGAATAAACCTCTGAGGACAATGAGAAAATTCTTCTGGGATTGACTGATTTGTCACTGTTAGTCTTTTTCCATCATTGAAATGGCTGCATTGGATTCCTAGGCGGGAAGCAGCACTATTGGAAAAAACAAAACAAAACAAAAACAAAAAGTAGAGCCAACTGAAAAGAAATCAGAAAATTGATCATTGACCCTATTATTTGGTAAATGACTCATAGGAATTATTTTTTACATTCTTCCATTTCCAAGAGCAGCCATTAGACTCTGTGTATGTGTGTGTGTGTGTGTGTGTTATGTAAAAGATGTTTTATAAGCCTGAATAAACATTTAATAAAATTGGCCAACGTCTTAAAATTGTGTCTTCTAAGCTTTAGATAGTTTCAAGTAATTAAAAACAAAAATGCTTATAAATTGTTGAGTTGTACATTTTCCTTTATTCTGTTGAGGCTAACCTTGTTATTTAGATACATTTAAAAACATCTTTTAAATGATTTCTTCGGATAACAAGTCACAAGCTTCACATTCTCATATTCTTCACTGATAAATCTATGGTTTTTCAGATAAAGTTCCATGACAATAGATCCCTTTAAAAGAAAACATTCTTTATAGTAAATCTGTTTATATGACCTGACAGACATTGGTCTATGATAGCAGTGCTTTTTGGAAAGTAACTGAAGCATTTTCTCCATAATAAACTCTACAAATATTTTTATTAGTCTCCCTCCATGCGCCTGCCAGTCTGTATAATAAAGTTAACTAATTGTTGACAGTTGGCACTGAGGAGAAAGCCTGAAAAACTTATTGCAACATACAGCTTAATAGACCTTATGTCCTGCCATTAAGTAGTAAGTACTTTTCAACTTTCTTTCCCTTTTCCCACATCAAGCATTCTAACCTCTAACCATCCTCACAAGGAAAGAATGATAATAATAATAACAACAATAACAACAGCAATAATAAATCCCAAACAATCCACCAAAACAAAACAGTGCACCCCTCAACCCCCCAAAAAAGGAAAGATCTGGGGCTGGCATTAGGAAAAATAAAATGGGAGAGCTGTCTAAGGGTGAAATCTCTCTTACCCTTCAACTCTTTGTTTTCCTAATTTGTAATTTATTCCTGACAGTGGTTTCCTTTTCTCTCCAGGTCCATAAGACTGAACATTATTTCCAGCAATATATCCATTCTCATAAAATTATCCTCTCATGAAATTATTTGTCAGATTCACAGGTTTGTTATAATGAACTTTTATCTACTGTCCACTGAGCCTGTTCTTTTTCCTCCTTCATCCCAGCAGATTCTAAAGCTCATGTATTCAGCGATCTTCAGCTCTTCCTTTCACTTTCTAAAGGCAATGTGATCTCATCCAATTCTTTGAGTATTAAATCTACAAATTAGTGGGTCTTGCATACACTTGATTCAGATGCCTTGGGTTTATAGGATTCTTAGAGAAGCCTAGTCACTTTCAAGTGATCAGAGGGACACCTGAGCCTACTTTTCTGAGCTTACATCAGAGTATGTCTGTTTCACTAAGTTAATCTTGATTCTGACCCTGCCTTCCCACTATCCTCCAATTGGCCAGGAGCCAAGACTAGGCTGGTGTTCCTGGGATCCTTCAAGGGAGGAATTAATTAATCTGGCTGGAGATTAATCCAAACTAGAGATGGTAAATTTCTTCAAATTTTGCAACCATGGCATGGGGGCTTGCAGGGGCAGGGTGGACTCTGGAATGGGCATTTTTTTTTATCTTCTTCCTGAAAAGGGACCTAAAATATATGCAAAACATTTTGAGTTGTCTTTACCAAATGAAAACTTTTAAAAGGAAAAGACACAAATATATAGCACAATTTGGTTTGCCCTAAACTGGTCAAGTCAGGGTACTAATTTGCACCTACAAACTAGTTTTCTGATTATATTGACTTTTAAGGGTGTATAGTTTTAATTTCAATGGAGTTACAGTGAATCATATTTTAAAGTATCTAAAGTGATTATAGGTTTTGCATGTTAGGGAAAACCAAGCAAAGAACAGAAGCAACTATTAATAGTAGAATGAAATAATGAAGCAATATTCTGATCTTAATGTCCTCCACAGTGTCAAGTTGACTCTTATTTTCAGAAAAGACTTTGAGAAATAAAAGGTGTTGAGGGAAAATATTCAGCACATAAACAGCACCTGAGTGTCTATTTTGTGTCCTGAGTTTTTTAAATAAACACCATTAAAATTTCCTCATTTATTGTTTTCACTTTGAACATGTCAACATACTTTTATTTACCTTGCTTTTAAATATTATCAGATTGGAAATTTTTTTCTAAATTGACTAAGCATTTGTATTTCTTCTTTTTGTCAATTGCTCAAGTATACCCTTTGTGTGTGTGTGTGTGTGTGTGTTTTAATTGTGATATCTGTTATTTTCTTACTGATTTATAAGATTTCTATATATTAAGTCTACTAACCTCTGGCATTTACTCTGCAAATAATTTCCCCTGGTTTATTGTCTTTCAGTTTTTTACATGGAGTTTGTTTTAAGTACAGAAAAAAATTTATAGTCATACTTATCAGCCTTTTCATTTATATTTTTGTCTTTGATGTCATTTGAAAAGTTTTTCTCTCCTAAGACCATATAGCCACTTATAGTTTATACCAGTATAATTATAATTTTAATTTTTGCATTTCAATCTTTAGGCCATCTGGGACTCATTTTGGTGTCTGTATGTTATAGTAATTTAACTTTATATTTTCTCTCTTTGGTTAGCTGGTAGTCTTTTTTTTAAGATTTTATTTATTTATTTGACAGAGACACAGTGAGAGAGGGAACACAAGCAGGGGGAGCGGGAGAGGGAGAAGCAGGCTTCCCGCCAAGCAGGGAGCCCGATGCGGGGCTCGATCCCAGGACCCTGGGATCACGACCTGAGCCGAACGAAGGCAGACGCTTAACGACTGAGCCACCCAGGTGCCCTGGTTAGCTGGTAGTCTTAACCAGAAGTTGAGTAATCCATTTTTCCTTTGGTTTGAATGCCAGCTCATCATGTATTAATATTTTATATATTTTATTTATTTATTTTTAAGATTTTATTTATTTATTTGAGAGGCGAGAGAGAAAGAGTGCATGCACAAGCACGGGGGAGGAGCAAAGAGAGAAAGAAGCAGACTCCCCGCCCAGCAGGGAGCCCAATGACACAGTGAGGCTCCATCCCAAGACCCTGAGATCATGACCTGAGCCAAAGGCAGATGCTTAACTGACTGAGCCACCCAGGTGCCACAGTATTTGATATCTTTTAAAAACTGTTTATGTAACACTATGAATGTCCCTGTATAAAATAAAAATTTAGCATTCTTTGATTTCCTCTTTCTCCCTACTCAGTTGACTTACTTCCCTTATTTTTATTATACTCTAATAATCATTTATTTATGCTCTTACTCTTGACATTTACATTAAGTTTACTAAATATTTTTTGACTTCGTTTTTTTTATTAATCTCTAGGCCAGCTGGTTTGTATTTTCAATTAAAAATATCAAAAAGGATAAATGATTTCTTGCCTTTCTTTATCCTTATATCCCCAAGAATAATCTTGCTATTGATTTCATACCTTAGAAACAGTAGGAATGAGCCCAGAATTTGGGGATTTACTGTCATAGGGATGAAGACAATGATAACTGGAACGTTTTCCTTTCCTAAGAAACTGGTTTTGTTTATTTATCTACATGAGGCTTGTGGGATTTTTCTTTTCCTTTGAAACTCAAAATGTTGACCCAGTTAAGTCATTTCATTAATTTTGCCATATACTTTATAAACTTTTAAAATCTAAAAATCTAAATTCTAAATCTACCTGTGGTTTAGGTCAAAGTTCTATAGATTTTTATGTTAGCTTTTTGTCTATTTGCTATATTTTCTTCTGGAATTCAACCTATGTATTTGGTGTATATTATAACATATTATATAAAACTTTTTCTGGACTACTTTTCATATCTTTTTTCTTTCATCTTATTAATCTCTGCATAACTGAGTTATAGAGTAACTTTTCTTCTAATTTTTTGACAATTTTTTTCTGTTGTTTGCAGCTTATTGTTACTTCTGGGCTCCCAGCAACTTAGAGATTTATTTCCAGTTCCTATTGCAGTGCTTGGCCCAAGAAAGATAATGAAGAAAAGTGTATTGAATTATATTGCAATAAAATTGCTCAAATATAAGATGTTAAAAATTATTAGACATAATTTTCAGTGACAGTAGTAAGTATATCTTGGTGTAAAATAACAAGATATAAACTAAATTAGCTTTCTTTTCAGAAATTATGATATCATGTACAAGAATTTTAGCCTAGAACCTCTAATACTATTCAGTAATGTTAAAATCAAGCCCAAGCCAACCCCAGCCCCCAGGCACACAATTGTAGTAGGAGTAAAAAGATATGTATCAAAGTATTGAAATAATGACTAATATTTGCTGAGGCTTCCTGGTGGGAAGGACCAAGCCAAGGGCTCTACACACGTAATGTCATTTAATCTTTTCTACAGTGTTGATAGGCCTTGTATTTACTGATGAAGGAACTGAAATTTAGAAGGTCATTGCAAAAGGACATACAGCTACTAAGTAGCTGAGCTGGTATTTGAACCCAGATTTGGTTAATCCCAAAATCTATGATCTAATGATTAAGCTAGTCTGGACAGCTTTTCCCTTTTTCCAGCCTTCCCAATGCTGAGGTTCAGTAACACTGTACTATTTCTTGGCTCTATATACATAATGCTTTTTTTTTTTTTTTTTAACTTTTCAAAACTCTGATTTGGTTGCATAGAATCTGAATCTTTAAGATTATAGGCCACGGGGGGTGCCTGGGTGGCTCAGTCGGTTGGGCATTTGACTCTTGATTTCAGCTCAGGTCATGGTCTCAGGTTGTGGTGTTGGGTCCCAAGTTAGGCTCTGCGTTCCGCACATACTGCTTTAGATCCTTTCTCCCTCTCCCGCTGCCCCTCCCCCCACTTGCTCTGTTTGGGCTCTCTCTCTCTCTAAATAAAATCTTAAAAAAACCCAAAAGACTACAGGCCACAAAAATGAGAGGTTTAACCTAGATCTAAAACTAGTAAAGCCAAAGTCATAATCCTATCTTCATTTTATTTGCTTTTATTCACATAATTAAAGGCCCATTGTTTGAAATGGCTACGAAGAAGCAGAAGTGGGACATGGCTCCTACCCACAAGAGAGTGACAGTTTGGTTTTACAGGACAATATAGAAAGAGACATCACTTCATACCACTCTTTTTAAAACAATTGGTTTGGGGGCACCTGGGTGGCTCAATCGGTTGAGCTTCCGACTCTTGGTTTCAGCTCAGGTCATGATCTCAGGATCGTGGGATCACAACTGCTTTAAGGAATGGTCGTGATAACAGAGATTATGAAAAGGATGAAAAAGAAAGCAGTATGGTGTATTAATTTAATTCCATTCTTGTGTGTTTGGTTTATCTTTAATTTATTCCAAGAGACCAATTGGGCAATTATGGTGGTCCTAAACATTCCTCTTGAAAATAATTTAATAGTCATCCTAGGAATCTCCTATATTGTCTTACACTTCATTGTGAAGTGTATTCATTTTTTCCAAAATGTTTCTGGGCAAATCTAAACCCCGTCATCTGCGGTAACCTCATTCATAACCGAGAATAATGAATCTGTCTTCTCCATGACATGGTGCACCTAGGCTGCTGCTTTGCCTGTTCTCCGGACTGAACATGCCCAGGTTTTTCATCTGTTCTCATAGGGTTTCATTTCCAAACCTTTTATTAACTTGGTTGCCCTCCTCTGAACTCCTTCCAGTTAGCTAGAAAGCAAAGTCTATCCAATAATATCATGTCATCATGGAGACCATGGAGGTCACATCCTGGCTAGGAGGTAACTGGGTACCCCCACAGGCATGAAATTTTTTCTTCATGCCTAAGGTAGTTGTGAATGTGCTGGGTCTCCTGCCCAGGCATACCCTGAGCATGCAACAAGTGGGGTGTGATCAGCAGGCAGGTACCTACGTATTCAGGGGAAGAGTTGTTGCTTATTCGAGCAGCACTAATCAGTTCAATTTCTCTTTGTGGCTACTTTCAACTGCACCCTTCTTCCTAATTCAAAACACCAAAGCTGGGTGATAACTAACAATTATTGAGTGCTTATGATGTGCTAGGCATTGTGCCAAATGCTCAACATTTGCGAACTCATTTAATCTCTACAATAACACTTTACATGAGGCTATTATCTTCATTTTACAGATGCGGAAACAGAGTTAGACTGAGCCCAGGTCACATGGTTAGGAAGTGATGTGGCAGAAATTTGAACTCCTGGATTGGACTATAAAGCTCATGCCTTTAACTATAACCTTTAATTGTTTGAACACTCAAGAGGAACAGGCTAGAAAACATCGGACAAAGAAATTGGGAAAGGCATGTGCCTTTTTAAAAGGCAGAGTTACAATTTGTGTAGCATGGGAAAATGATTTCATGGTAAAAAAAAAATAGGAGAAATAATTTATGCAAATTTCCCTTCCTGGAGATTAAAAATGAATATTCTATACTGAAGGCTCTAAGAAATCCTCATGTGTCGGGATGCCTCAGTGTCTCAGTCGGTTAAGCGTCTGCCTTCAGCTCAGGTCATGATCCGAGGGTCCTGGGATGGAGCCCCGCATCAGGCTCCTTGCTCAGCCTGCTTCTCCCTCTCCCTCTGTTGCTCCTCTGCTTGTGCTCTCTTGCTCACTCTCTTGCTTGTGCTCTCTGGCTCACAAAGAAATCTTGATGTGAAGAAACCTATTTAACCCACATTCCCTAAGTCTATTTTAACAGAGAACACCTCCACTTCACTAAGTGTGCAAAAATATACAGTAGACTTAACTACTTGTTAAGGTGATACACTAAGCTATACATAGTATACCTCCCAACATCGTAATAATCTTGCAAGAAATACATTATTACTTCAATTTTTCAGGAAAGGAACTGACTCCCCGAGAGGTTTACCTCTCCAAAGGCTGTTTGTGGGTAAATTACTGACGAGAGGTCTTATTCCAATTTTGTATGATTTTCATGTCCTTATGTTGCTTCTGCACTTAAAATATTTATTTTCCCCCACCTATGCCCTACATTAAAATTCAGTTTTGAAAGTTATTATTGCCTCATCTTCTTTTTAGATGACTTGGTCATGTGAAGGCAGCATAATGAAGAGGGAAGAGTACCAGCTCTGTTCTAGAAAACTTAGGCTGGGTCAGATTATCACCTCTGCTACCTACAGTTTGACTTTCCCATGAAAGTTGCTTAATCTCTCTGAGACTTTTTTTTCCTTTGAGTTTTATTGAGATATATTCGACATATATAAAATTGTATAAGTTCTAGATGTACAACATAATTATTTGATATTTCTATATATTGCAAAATGATCACCACAGTAAGTTTAATTACCATCCGTCACTTCACATGGTTACAACATTGTTTTTCTGTGATGAGAACTTTTAAGATTTTAAGATCTGCTCCCTTAGCAACTTCCAAAAATATGATACAGTGTTGTTAACTTGAGTCACCATGCTTGTACATTGCATCTGCAGGCCTTATTTATTCTGTAACTGATTCTTTCATAACCTTCCCCAATCCTACCTCTCACCTCTGGCAACCGCTAATCTGATCTGTTTCTATGAGTTTGGTTTCTTTAGATTCCACACATAAGTGAGATCATATGGTTTTGTCTTTGTCTGACTTATCTCACTTAGCATAATGTCCTCAAGATCCATCCATTTGTTGCAAATGGCAGGATTTCCTTCTTTTTTATGGTCTGAGCTTATTTTCTTTTCTATGAAGTAGACATTTATTATGTGAATGGCTTATTAACTGTTTTCTGTTCTCCCATAGTATGTTAACTCCATATTTCATTCTAACAAAGCAAACAGAACAAGTGGCTTTATTTGGAACTCAAAAGATAGAACCTTAGGTCAGACTATAGTTTCCAAGTTTTACAAAATTTTGGAGGTGTCCAAGAAATACTAATGTACTTTTCCATATTCTTATTTTATTAAAGTATCTTATTTAGAATTGTCTTTTTTTGAAAAAAAAAGATTTGTTGTTTGAATTTTAGATGCAAGAAAACTAATCTATTTTACATATACACTTCAATACTTTTTTTTTACATTTCTTTAACTGATGTATAGTTGACACACAATGATTACATAAGTTTCATGTATACAACATAGTGATTCAACAACTCTGTACATTATGCTATGCTCACCACAAGTAATCATATGTGGGTAATGTAATCATAGTATCATAGAATGATACTATAATACCATTGACTATATTTCTTATGCTATGAAATCCCCATGACTTATTCATTCCGTAACTGGAAGTCTGTACCCACCCCTTTTTAGGATTTATTTATTTATGAGAGAGAGAGAGAGAGAGCAGGTGAGCGTGGGGTGGGGAGGGGCAGAGGGAAAGGGAGAGAGAGAATCTCAATTAGACTCCATGCTCAGCGCAGAGCCCAAGGCGGGACTCAATCTCAAGACCCTGAGATCATGACCTGAGCCAAAACCAAGAGTCAGACATTTAAATGACTGAGCCACATAGGTGTCCCTGTACCTCCAATTTTTGACAAATGTGTACAATTGTGTATTCACCATTACAATCAGGTTATAGAACATTATCACCTCAAAAATATTCCTTTTTGCATTCATTACTCTTCCCCCACCCCAGCTCCTGCAAACCACTGATCTGCTTTTGTCGCTATAATTTTGCCTTTTCTAGGATGTTATATAAATGGAATCATACAGTAAATAATCTTTGTGTCTGATTTCTTAAATTTAGAAGTCTCAATTTAGAACTTAGGCTTTTAAATTCTCCTATGGCTCATGCTTTTGGTGTTATACTTAAGACATTTTTTACTAACTCAAGATGACAATGATTTTCTCCCGGGAGTTTTATAGTATTAGTTAGTACTTACTTACTGATTTGAGATACATTTAAAAAAATATTTTAAAAATATTTTATTTATTTATTTATTTATTTATTTGAGTCAGGGAAGGGGCAGAAGGAGAGGGAGAAAGCAAATCTCAAGCAGACTCCCCACTGAGTGCGGAGCCCAACTTAGGGCTTGGTCCCACGACCCTGCCCATTAAGAACGTCCAACTTTTGATTTCAGCTCACAGTATGATCATGATAGATGTTCAGATGATTTATTTCTTTTTTCCCATTTTTTTGAGTGAGCTTTAATAGTTCATGTCTTTCAAAAATTTTCAAATAAATTTAAAATCAGAATATCTATTAAAGACATTGAATTTATAGCTAAAAGAAGATCTCCCCATGAAGAGAACTTTATGTCCAGCTTCAAGAATTAATTCTACTTAACATTTAAGGAAGAAATAATACTAATTCTAAATTGTGAATTTATTGGAAGAAGATGTTCATAATATTCCCAATTATCTATTTAATGTCAGTAGGATCTGTAGTAATATGTCTGTCTGGCTAGATCAGAGACTGGAAAACGTTTTTCTCTAAGATGTCAGATAATAACTATTTTAGTGTTCTTCCTTCTCATTGCCACCCTCCACCTCTTCTTGAATATCTTTTAAAAATGTAAAAAGTATTTGTAGCTTGCAGACTATACAAAATCAGGTTACAGACTAGACTTGGTCCATTGGCCATAGTTTACCAACACCTAGGCAAGAGTTTTATCAATTTTATTAATAATTTCAAAGAATCATGTTTTGTTTTTATTGATTTTCTCTATTGTTTTACTGTTTTTTTGTATCACTGATATTTGCTCTGGTCCTTTTTTTTTTCTTTTCATTTGTTTACTTGGTGCTTTATTTACTCTTGTTTTTCTAGTTTCTTAATGTAGACACTTAGATCATCTGTTTGCAATCTTTGTTCTTTTCTAATATAAGTAGCTAATGCTTTAGATAACTTTTAAGCACTGTTAGTTGCATCCCACAACTTTTGATATGTTGTGGTTTTTGTTCTTATTTAACCTCAAGATATTTTCCTATTTCATTCATGAGTTCTTCTTTGACCCGTGGTTTGTTTGAAGTATACTGATTGACTTCCAAATATTTGTAGATTTTCCATAGAGCTATCTATTTTTGCTTTCAAATATAATATCATTGTGGTCAAAGAACAAACTTTTCATGATTTTAATTGATTTAAAGTTATGAGACTTATTTTCTGATTCAGAATATGTCCTTTCTTGGTAAATATTCCATGTGCACTTGAAAAGAATATGTATTCTACTCTTGTTAGGTAGAGTGTTTTATAAATGTTAATTAGGTCAAAATTTTGGGAGTTATTCACATCTTTTATATTTTTATTGTTTTCTGTATATTTGTTCTCTCAACTATTGAAAGAGAGCTGTTGAACTCTCCAACTATAATTGTGGATTTTTTAAATTTCTCCCCTCAGTTATATCAGTTTTGTTTCATATATATTATATTGTTTCAGTATTTAGTATCTTGAAGCTGTCTTATTAAGTGCATATACATTTAGTATTGTTAAGTCCTCTAGATAGATTTACCCCTCATTGTGAAATTACCTTCTTCATCCCTGGTACTATTCCTTGCTCTAAAATCTACTTTTTAGTATATTAATATGGCCGCTCTAGCTAGCTAGCTAGATTTCTTTCTTTCTTTCTTTTTTGAAACTGTTTATTTTCTGTAAACCTTCTTTCCATTTTGTTTGCCTTTGTGAAAGAGCAACTTAAGACCACTCCGTGGTTGTTCCTAAGCATTCAGTGGCCTGAGCAGTGGGAGCTGCAGGCCAGTCTTTAGTGGCAGGCTGAGTGCTCCAGTCTTCAGTAGGGAACTGCTGAATAGGCACCGAGGGTACCTGCATGCCTTCAGACCAGTCTGCGACTTCAGGTGGAGTAGCAGTGAACTCAGGAGCTGGAGCTGTCCATTCATCTTGAAACTCCTCCTTGGTCATAGCCTTTCAGCATTGGCCTGCTCTTACTTTGTAATCTCTTCAGGATCTCTGTAGAAGTAGAGATCAGCCATGACCTCCCATGGGTGTTCATGGGAAATGGGGCCACACATGCACAGAACTTCCTGGGCCAGCATCCACCACATCAGACCTACTGAATGAGCTCCCTTGTTGTTGCAAGGGATAACGATGTCCACATAGCGCACAGGAGAGTCTGTGTCACCCAGAGCAACGGTAGGCAGTTTAACATAAGATGCCTCTGTGAGAGGCTGGTGGTCCACCCTGGGACCAGTAATCACCAGAAGTCTTGGCTCCCAGAAGGCTGCCTGGATCTGGGTTAGTGAAGGTTCCAGGAGTGAAGCAACAAGCAATAGGAGTGGCTCCAGGAGCCGCAAACTTCAGCACACCTCGCTGGCCAGTATTCCTGGAGGATATGACACTGACATCAGCTGGGTTTTCAGTGGCAATACTGGCACGAACTGTCAGCGGAAGGTTCTCCCGGGTTCTCTTCAGATTTATGATGTAGATACCATCACTTTGCCTTTTGTAGAGGTACTGTTCCATTTGGCAGTCAAGGTTGGAACCATATAAGTAGGTTCCTGCTGCAAAGAATTTGAGGACATCCTCCTCCCTCATTTCTAGGACATCAAGGGCTCTGGACATTGTGGAAGTTTCTCTTTGAGTTATGACAGGGATGAAGAACAATGTTGTATGGACCTCTCTCTGGGTAGCACGGAAAGTCCAGTTTTGGTTTGATTAGTGTTTTTATAGTGTATCTTTTCCCATCCATTAACTTTAATATTATCTATGTCTTAATATTTTTGTGCCTTGTAGATGGCATATAATTGAGTCTTGCTTTTTTATCTTACCCACAATCACTGCCTTTTAAGTTTGTCTAGATCATGATATTTAATGTAATTAGCAATATTACTGGATTTAAATTCAACATATCACTATTTATTTTCCATTTTCCCATCTGCTTTTTGTTCTTTTTTTTTTTTTTGACTGACTTCTTTTAGGTTAATTCCATTTTTATTTAAATTCCATTTTACCTCCACTACTGGCTTGTTAGCTATACCTCTTTGTTTTACTATCTTAGTGGTTACTCCAGAGTTTATAACATACATTTTAAAATTATTACTGTCTAGCTTCAATGCCCATATAGTATAAAGCTCATAACAGAATGCTTCCATTTACCTACCTCTATGTTATTGTTCTCATACATTTCAATTTTCATATATAGCTGACCCTTTAACAGTGCAAGGATTAGGGGCACTGACCCTCTGCATAGTCCAAAATTCATGTATAATTTTTACTCCCCCCAAACGTAACTACTGAAGCCTACTGTTAACCAGAAGCCTTATTGATAATGTAAACAATCAATTAACACATAGATTGTATGCTGAGTGTGTTATATATTGTATTTTTACAATAAAATAAGTTAGAGAAAAGAAAAAGTTATTAAGAAAATCATAAGGAAGAGAAAATACATTTACAGGACTCTACTGTATTTATCAAAAAAAATCTCTATAGAAGTGGACCTGCACACTTCAAACCTGTGTTGTTCAAGGGTCAACTGTCCTATAAACTTGAAAATTCATTGTTATTATTTTGCTTTAGTTCATCAGTTATCTGTTGAAGAAGTTTAAAACTAAGAAAGTATTTTCTGTTCATGTATTTTCATTTGCAGAGATCTTCATTCATCTGTGTAGATCCAAATTATCATCTGACATAATTTCCTTTGGCCTGAAAAACTTTCTTCATTTTTGTAGAACAGCTCCTCTAGTAAAATTCTCTAAGGTCTTTTTCTTTTAAATTGAGATGTAATTGACATATAACATTGTAGAAGCTTAAGGTGTATAACATAATGATTTAGTATTTATATACATTGCAAAATAATAACCACAATAAATCTGGTTAACATCCAACGTCCTGCATAGTTACAAATTTGTTTTTCTTTTTTTTTTTCGTTTTAAAGATTTTATTTATTTATTTGACAGAGAGAGAGACAATGAGAAAGGGAACACAAGCAGGGGGAGTGGGAGAGGGAGAAGCAGGCTTCCTGCTGAGCAGGGATCCCGATGCAGGGCTCGATCCCAGGACCCTGGGATCATGACCTGAGCCGAAGGCAGTCGCTTAACCAACTGAGCCACCCAGGTGCCCCGACAAATTTGTTTTTCTTTTGATAAGAACTTTAAAGATCTGCTCTCTTAGCTACCTCCAAATATACAATACAGTATTATTAACTGCAGTCACCATGTTGTACATTATATCCCCATGACTTACTTATTTTATAACTGAAAGTTTGTACCTTTTCAGTACCTTCACCCATTTCACCCACCTTGAACCCCTACCTCACCCCAAGCACCAATCTGTTTTCTGTATCTATGAACTCAGTTTTTTGTTTGTTTTGTTTTGTTTTTAGATTCCACATATAAATGAGATTACATGATATTTGTCTTTGTCTGCCTTACCATAATGCCCTCAATGTTCATGCACTTGTCAGAAAGGACAAGATTTTCTTCTTTTCTTAATGGCTGATAACATTTCATTGTAAATATATATAATAGCACACATTTTTTAATCCATCTATCGAAGGACACTTAAGTTGCTTCCATATAAGTTAGTGATTTCATTTCCTTTGGATAAATACCCACAAGTGGAATTGCTGGATCATATGGTAGTTCTATTTTTAATTTTTTGAGGAAATGCCATAGTGTTTTCCATAGTAACTGCACCAATTTACATTCCCACCAACAGTGCACATGGGTTTCCTTTTCTCCACATCATCACTAACACTTGTTATCTCTTACCTTTAAAAAAAAAAAAAAGATTTTATTTTTTTATTTGTGACAGAGAGCGCAGAGAGAGAGAGAGAGCACGCACGCGTGCGCACAAGGGGGAGCAGGGCTAGGGAGGGGCAGAAGGAGAGGAAGAAGCAGACTCCCACAGAGCAGGGAGCCTGATGTGGGGCTCGATCCCAGGACCTGGAGATCATGACCTGAGCCAAAGGCAGACTCTTAACTGACCGAGCCACCCAGGCACCCCTCTTACCTTTTTGATAATAGCTATTCTAATGTATGAGATGATGTCTCATTGTGGTTTTGATTTGCATTTCCCTGATGATTAGTGATGTCGAGCACCTTTTCTTGTACCTGCTGTTGACCACCTGTACGTCTTCTTTGGAAAATGTCTTCAGATCCTCTGCCCATTTTTTAATCAGTTTTTTGTTTGTTTATTTTGCTATTGAGTTATATGAGTTCCTTATATATTTTAAATACTGCTTATCTGATATATGATTTGCAAATATTTTCTCCCATTCAGTAGGTTGCCTTTTCATTTTGTGGATGGTTTCCTTTGATGTGCAGAAGCCTTTTAGTTTGAGGTAGTTCCACATATTTATTTTTGCTTTTGTTGTCTTTGCTTTTGGTGTCAAGGAGCTTACTGCCTATGTTTTCCTCTTGAAGTTTTCTGGTTGCAGGTCTTCTGTTCAAGTCTTTAATCCATATTGAGTTAATTTTTGTGTTTGGTATAAGACAGTGGTCCAATTTCATTCTTTTGCATGTGGCTGTCCAGTTTTCCCAGCATTATTTATTGAAGAGACTGTCTCTTCATCATTGTATATTCTTGCCTCCTTTGCATAAAGTAATTGACCATATAAGTGTGAGTTTATTTCTGGCCTCTCTGTTCTGTTCTATTGATCTATGTGTCTGTTTTTGTGCCAGTACCATACTGTTGTGATTATTACACCTTCATAATGTAGTCTAAAGTCGGGAAGCATAGTGTCTCCACCTTTGTTCTTTGTACTTTTGTTGTTATTAGCTAATCATATTAATTGGTGTCTTCAGATATAGAAACTGAAGTCCAAAGTATAAGTTCAGTAAGGAGAGAGTGACAAAGTATTCTTTCCCTCATTCATTCCTTCATTCAGAAAATACATAGGGAATGTTTATGTGTACATTTTTAGGTCCTGAGATACACAAGTAAAAAAGGTAGGAAATTCTCTATCCTCATGGCACATTGGTTCTGGTCGGGAGAGATATATATACATACATGCATACAAATAAATTAATTAATTTAAAAAATGGTTGCAAATGGTGGTAAGAGCTATAGAGAAAATGGGGAAAGGAGGTTGCTACTTTTATAGGTAATTCAGTGAAGGCCTCTTTGAGGAGGTGATATCTGAGCAGTGGTTTAAGCCAACTCATTCCTGGATGATGGAAGAGACAGAACTGTAAAGATCTAAGCAGAAGGAAACATCAAGGATAACAGCCCTAGAGCAGAATGAACTTAATGTGCTTAAGGAATAACAAGCAAACCAGGGCAGGTGGAGCATAGTGAGGAAGAAGGAGAGTAGAAGGCAATGAACTGCGAGATGCAACGGGGGCCAGAACATGTAAGATTTGGTAGTGCTGGCGAGGAGTTTGTGTTTTCATTCAAGTGAGAGGGAGGTTATTGGGGGGTTTGGAGCAGGGGATTTACACTTGAAGAAGATTGCTCTGGCTATTGTATGACAGATAGATGCTAGGGTGGAAAGAATGGAAGGTGGGAGGTTGAGAGCTTTAGACTACATCAATCCAGAAAAATAAAACTTTTTGCATATAAAGTTAACAGGCATTTGAAAGAAGAGAAGGGGAGGAGATGGGCCAAGGAAAGGAAGACTGAGCAATTTGTCAGAAGATTGGAATTCCTGGCGAAAAGTATTTACTGAGAAATAGTAACTAGTGAGATTCCTGGTGTCAGTAAGTCTGAGACATTTTAAAACAAGTCGGTCCACTAGTCAATTTTAAGTTATCTGTGGTTCAAGGGTGTAAGCTCCCTCTACTATTCCAAGTTTTATTTAAAACTTGCTGCACATACCATACTGCATTGGTGGTACTTTGAAGGTAAAAAGGAATCAGGTTGGTTTCCAGTATAAGACCACACAGTATAGGATAAGGAGAGCATACAGAATATGGCAAGATGATTCACACGATAAACTAATCCAGTGGATTTGAGAGTATTAAACCATCAGTGATGAACAAAAATGGAAATTCCTCCAAGATTCCCAGGAGGGATTTGTGTAAACACTGGCTTTCCCAGGACATAGGTGATGGTGGTTTGAGCCAACTCATTTGAAGCCTGAAGGGCAGGATGACCTAGCTGATTCTAGGTCACACATTTAACTAAAGAACAAAGAGGCAGAATACAGTTTACGGTGTGATTAGGTCAGTAGCATAAATCTTTAGGCTCATCTTTCCCAATCAGATGTTTTTCCCACTGGTTACTTCTATTAATAATTCATTTATGTATTCATTTGGCAAATATATATGCAGCATCTACTCTGTGCCAGATATTGTGTTGAGAGCTGAGAATATAGCAGTAAATAGCATATAAAACATAACCAATTGGTAATTGACCCCACTCCAGCCTTCAGAATGGCTAGACTTTGGCTCAGTGAGACACAAGGACACCCATGCTGGGGCATTTGGGGGAAAGAAGCTGTATCCCTCTTCTGTAGGAACTTCTTATCTCCTTCATGTGGGGAGCCATTAGCTGCTCAAAACAAACTTAGCTATTATCATTATTACTGCACATTATTTATCTTTTCCTTAACTTTTTGATTTCCCTTACTATGTCTTATGTGAACTAAATTTCTAAAATAGTTTCCATACGTAGTCAGATCTTTTGTAATTTACCCTGATACACAGCTTGCAATAACAAAATTTTTGGTGTATGCTTAAATTATTTCCTGAAAAGGTCAAAATCTGTTCTAGAACAGAGTATTTTCTAAACATTTAAACAGAAAAAATAAAGGAAATGTAACAAACACTTTGGAAAATTGTTTGGCAGTATTGATCAAAGTTGAATAGACACATAACTTATAACCTAGGAATTTTACTCTCAGTATATACCCAGCAAATACAAAGAGTACTATTTGTATTATTTCATCAACATAAAGCTTGAAAACTGACAAAGCTCAGGAGACTGACTACCTGAGTGATTAGAAAGACCAGAAGGGAACAAGAGGGAGTTTTGGGAGCTGGTCATGTTCTGTTTCTTTACCTGGTTACATTGATATATTCACACTGTAAAAATTCATTGAGATATATATTTAAGATTTATGTACTTATCTTTATGGATATTATATTTGAATGAAAAGTTTTTTTTAATTTAAATTCAATCAGCCACCATACAGTACATCATTATTTTCAGATGTAGAGTTCAGTAATTCATCAGTTGCATATAACACCCAGTGTTCATCACATCACTTGCCCTCCTTAATGCCTGTCACCCAGTTTACTTTAAAAAGTAGAGGCAAAATGCATTTTATTATTCTCCCTGGAGTTCATAACTCACTATTTTGAAATACTTTGGATTCTCAATGAATATTTGGTGATGATTGCTGTCACTTTAATTACAATTTTTCCTTTTATCATCCTCCTTGGGGGATAATTTTTCAGCAAATATATGTTGGAAATTCTTAAAAAGAAAAAAAAAAAAACTAACCAAGCAAAATGGTTCTAATCCAGCATAATATTTAACTATTATTACAAAAAAGGATATGTGTCACTGAATTCTCATGCAGACAGAATTTACAAGTTATATTGAGCTAGACATTTGTTTTTATTTTTTTGAAATTAAAATTTCAAGCTTATATCCTTCAACATGACTCTCTTTCGCTATGGTTATCTATAAATATAAAAAATGGTCTTCTCTCAAGTATTTCTTGAATCTGTCCTATCATCTGATCTCAGCTCTCCTTGCTCTGGGGCAGGTTCTAATTATTCTTTCCTAGACTACTGCAACAACCTGATAATTTGTCACAACCTGACCCCAGTCTTGCTCCTTCAAAACAGCCCTTATCTAGCCTCTGTAGTGACACATCTTACAACAATCTGATTATTATATTCCTTTCCTTCAAACCATCTCAATTAATGGAAACTCCATCCTTAGAGTTCTCTAGCCAAACACTTTTGTCTCATCCCTGACTCCTTTCTTGTTATCTGTCAGAAAAATCCAATTAACTCTATTTTCAAAACATAATCCAAAATCTGTTCATTTAATGTCACTAACATTACTACCATCTCTGTGAGAGCACCATCATTTCTTGCCTAGACTATTTATTGCAAAGGCCTGCAAACTAATCTCCTTGCTGCCATTCTTGTCTCCCTACAGTCTTGTTGTAGCAACTTGGTGGAGCATATTTGATGTAGCACCAGAGTGATTTAAACACAGGCAGGAATCTTACTTAGGAAGCCTTTACATATAGACTTTCAAGAAGAAGGGGGCTGATCTGAATATAGGTATTAGATTTGGTAATTAGCTCACTAATGACCTTGATGTATAACATTTCAAGGGAATATTAAAGAAATCAAGCAGTTGGCAGTGGATTAGGGTCTGGATGAGGTCAAAAAATGAAATTGGTGGTGTGATCTATATAAATAATTCTTTCAAGAAGTTTGTCAAGAAAGGAAGAAGGAAGGTGGAATGAATAAGGAGGAATTTAATCTTTATACAAGGCAATGGTACAAAGGGAGGGAAGAAAGTTTGAGAAAATTTCTATGTGATTGAAGGGGAGTTCTCCATCCCTAAAGGAAATATCCTAGGGTTATAGAGTTCTAGGATAGCTAGAGAAAAACTGGCAAATGAGAACGTAGATAGCTACGTCTCAGGAAAATGAAACCAGCCTGGCTGTGTAGGAAACATAGGATTGGATGACTATACCCAACCACCATCTTTAATTGTACAAAGGAAAAATAAAAATAAAGAATGTCCAAATTTAGGGACCCAAGAGATATTTTCAGAGTATGTCTTATAATCAACATAATATTAGTAACTGGGAATGACGTTCCTTTTGGATGTGGTCAGTATTGGGGGAGGACATAAGTTCCATTTTCCAGAACGGTCACATTTATTATTTTAGGGACTTTAATCATATCAACTCTTTGGCTTTATCTGCAAAATTGAAGATTTCTAGTTTTTAAAAATATATCTTAATTTGGAAACCACTACAATTCCGTAATAATTTAAATTTTATTTTTTTTGAGTCTTCTCTCGTATTTTCATCTCTATTGAATTATGGTGACACAGCTACTTTAGTACAAGGCAATAATTATAATGTCCCTAGTATTTGACTATGCCATTTAAGGATGCAAAGCATATTATAAGTCTTTTTGGCTACAATAGCACTGATGCCTCTGACAATAGTTAACAAGGCTACTGAAGCTCCCTCCCAGGTAGAAATTGATACATCAGAATCATCACTGCAGTGATGAAGTGATTCTTAAATTCAACTGATTTCAGATACTTTCTTTACTCACTTCCTGCCCTTTAAGACTTGTATTAACTTGGTTTGAACTAGGGGCTAAATTTGGTTTAATTTGCAGAACTCACAAAATTTGTGTTCAAAGTGTGTCTAATAATATTATTGAAAGAGGGGAAGCAAATTACACTTAAACTTCCTTTTGAATTTTTCAGCCATGACCTTAGAAATCATGGAGAAAACCATAACACCGAATATTACTTGTCATTATATGCTATTACATGTTATTACAGGACATTTATTATTTTATATGATGTGTGATGATTAATGAGATTTCTCTCTATAAAATTAGAAAGCAGACCTGTGTTTTTGGTAATTCCATCTTTGTGTTTGGTACTGTTTTCATACCATATTTCACTTAATAAGTGCATTGAAAATATGGAGTCAAGTTAGGAATTAGAAGGAAGACATCAGACTTTTTATTTAACCCCTAACTATTAAATCTAGGCACAAAACCATAAAGAGAAAACCCTTAAAGGTGAAGATGTATGTAATAAAAATATCTATCTTTTGCATATTCATATTCCAGGAATAGATTTTAGCACTGCCCCACTTCTGATGGCCTTGTTAGCTAGTGCTCTGTAGTTCCACCATGATAGTGATAGAAGGACTCTCCAAGCACACTGCCATGTGCTGCTATATAACGAGGGCCCTGTTGACCTGAAGCTGCATCTGTGGTGGATCGATATAAGAGGATTCTCTCTGTAGGTAAGTTGGATAAGGCAGCCCAAGTGTGAGAGCACAAATGGATATGATTCTTTCTGGTGCACAACTGTCTCACTGGACAAAGAGAAATTGTCACCAGATGATGATAAGAGTGACAGATCCTGTGGCTAGGGAGTAGGTGAAAGGAATCTAGTGGTGTGTGTAGGCTGCCTCAGCTCCAGGTAGCTCCAGGGCTCTAGTGATGGAAAGCTTCTTGGGGAAGCTGGGTGTGATTGTGGTGAGTAAACATCCATAGGGTCCTTTCATGAAAAGTCTCAAATTCCAGCTTGTTATGGATTGAATTGTGTCACATACCAACCCCTCCCCTCTCATTGAAGTCCTAAACCTCCGTACCTCAGGTCTTTAAGTCTTTACCCTATCGGTAAAGATGGTGTCTTACAAAAGTAATCAAGTTCAAGTGAGGTCTTTAGGGTAGGCTCTAATCCAGTATGACTGGTAACCTTATAAAAAGGGGAAATTTGGACATAGAGACAATGTAGAGGGAAGACCATGTAAAGGGAGAGAAAAGACAGCCATTGACAAGCCAAAGAGAAAGGCCTAAAACAAATCCTCCCTCACAGCACTTAGAAGGAACCAATCCTGTTGACATCCTGATTTCTGACTTCTAGCCTCCAGAAGTGTGAGACAATACATTCCTGTTGTTTAAGCCACCCAGTTTGTGGTAATTTGTTATGGCAGCCAATACACAGCTATCCTGACATTTGTTTCTTCATCCCCCTTCGGTAAGCCCTCTCCTTTCCTGGTTTACTAGCTACACACTTCCCTTCACAAGTCATTTCTAGTTTCATGCCTACTGGAAAACTTGTTCTTCCTCTCAAGGCTTCATCTCAAATTGTTTCTGTGCTAAGGATCCACCCTTTGCCCTCTGAAGATCTCTACTTCTGCAACTCAATATCCAAGAAGTGGAATCCCCTTTCCTCTTCATTTTGTGCTCACATCTCTTCTTTAAACAGTGGATGTGAGCCAACTGAGGTGACTAAATGAGAAGACTCAGGGGTGAGGATGTAAAAGAAAATACCAGGAAAAAAACTCCAAAACCCTAATTAATATTTCAATAACATCATCATGCTGCCTGTATATAGATAAAGATTCATCAATATAGTTGCCCCAGAATGTGCCTCTGTGTTCCCTGCCCCCATGTCAGTGTCTCTTTAACCTCAGAGAAGAAAAGTGAAACAAGAAAGTAGAAGGATTGAAAGTTAAAGAAATGAACAAGTTAGAAAGACTTGAATGTTTTCAGTACAAGCCTTGTTGTCAGCCCATGACAGCAGCCCTCTGTAGACAGGGAAACAATCTTCAGTATCTCACTTCACACTGGGAGTTTCCAGTGAACCGACTGCCAAGGGGTTTCAGACTTGTGGGTCTAGGAGTGAAGTGTTTACATGATAGAATAGGAAAGACCAAAATGAGTCCCTCTTAACCTCCTCAGAGAATAGGTACAAATGGAAATGGAATCAAGAGAACCAGGAATTATGCTCAGTTGTAAAGCATTTAATACAGTGACTCATGGTGAGCACTCAATAAATGTCAGTTGGTATTATTAGTACCATATTTCGTTAACTCTGAGATGCACTTTTAAATTTTTTCAGGAATATTTTAAAGCAGTACGACATGTCATTTCACCTGAAAATACATTTAGAATGCATTTCGAAGTTGATTTTTTAAAAATATTAATCACTCATGGAGATTTTCTGATTCTTTCAATTTTTCAAATTTCTCAATCATGAAAGAATTTCTACAGGCTCCCTTCACCGTATCTATTCATATACTCACCATCTACACCATATACCCAGTCCTTTGCCTGTCACTGTCATCAAATTCACCATGTTCCCCTCAGATCCAATGCCCCCATTTTTGCTCTAGTTCCCATTTCCTCTGACCCAAATGATATCACTGTAGAAATTCTTCATTTTTTTCTCTTGCATCATTCCCCTTCCATTGAATCATTCTATCAGCAAACATGCATGCTGTTCTGTCTTGCAATTTTAAACTTTCTCTTGGCCATACTTTTCCTTCACTTTTCCTTCTAATTAGGGCTCATTTCTTCTTCCCTTTGCAGCAAAACTCCTTGGAAGAGTTACAAAGCATACTTCCTTTCCCCCTAGCATTTTTAACAGTTTGGAAATCAGAGCACCCATGAAATGAAAACTCACAATCACTTACATGAGCCTAGCAATGATTAGTGAAGAACAGCAAACTTGTAGCTCTTTCAGCTGGCCTTGTCATGAGTTTGGAAAGTTCTAGTTGAATGATACTGGTTCAGAAAACAGGCTCTGGAGTCTGAGTGGATTCAAACCCTAGTTCTTCCGGTTATTAGCTGTGTGATCATAGACAGGATTTATTTGTAACTTCTAAGTTTTAGTTTCCTCAACTATAAAATAGGGGAATAGTACAATTACCTATGCATTAATATTGTTATTGAATTAAATCAGGTAATACATGTTAAGTACTTAGCAAAGTGCCTGTGACAGGGTACTCAATAGAGTAGTTCTCATCCTCATCATCATACGTCATCTTATGTGCACATATAAACACATGTACCATGATTCATGGTGGACCATACCAGAATGACCATATAAAAGGTTTATTCACATTATATAACAGGCAGGGCAACATTTTACTCTTTGCTTCATCCTCTTTTGGTGAAAATACCTTCCATTCAGTTGTGACATAGTCATAGTGTTATCAGCCTAGCGAGGAACACCAGAATATTGTAAATGGCGAAGTCTTTTCATGGTCTTCAGCAATCTATTGAAAATTAAAATGTAATTAGTGGGACAAAACAATGGTTTGCATCTTTTAATTACCGTTCTATTTTTTGACAGAATGTTTTAATTATTGTTTTCTTTTCTCTTCTCTTCTGTTTCTATTGATTTGTTGCCAGTTTAATTGTGCCACTAGGACCTCCCAGTTCTCAATGAGTTGGCCTCAGGGGATTCTGTCTGCTTCATTGTTTTAAAGTAAACCAGATCTCTAAATACCTACAAAACAAAATCAGAATGTGAAGCCATCTTTTTAAAATGAGGGAAAACTAGGAGGAATAAATAATAAAGCATAAGATTCAAGGTATAGAGGGAAATTTAAAAGAGAGAGCCATAATTACTGACTTTAGGTCTAGAGGAATGATTATTCTTAATAAATGTGCTATAGACTTACCTATCTAAGCAATTAATGCAGAGGAGTAATAAAATAACAGAACTTAAAAACTTTTTGTTTGGGCTCACCGGCCAAATTATTTCTTCCAGTGATGTCAGATGAGTTGTATTCTGAAGAGTAGAGCCTACAGATGGGTGATCACTGTGAAGTACTTTAGTGAAGTCTATCCATCAATGACTTACTAGTCTCTGTTGATTCTTTGTTTATTGAAAATTTCCAGTTGCCTTTAAAGTGCAAATTTAGTGAACGAATTTTAAAATGGCAGTAAAAGATAAAGAAGACATCAGTTAATGTTTGTTTTTATGACCAATTGGCCTAGTAAGGAAAGAAACAAGTAAGGAAAGAAACAAGATCAACTGACCTAGTAATCAAATAGTGAATGGCCTGTAAACACTACCATGAATGATGACAGTGTTGTCTCAGACACACATGGATTGCAGTATTGGCTCCACCACCATGTAGACCTTGGGTAAGTTACTTGACTTTCTGAATCTTTATTTTGCCATCTGAAAATGAGGACAATGGTAGTACCGTCCTTATAGGGTTGATGTGAAAAATTAAATGAGATAATGCATATAGAGCATATGGTTAAGTGCTCAGTCCATGTTGTTATAATAGTATCAGAAAGCCAAGATTCAGTACAAAGCCTCTTCAGTGAGTATACACATAAATGCCTCCCTCCAAAGGAAGCAAAAAACAAATGTCCAGAGTATTGCGGCATGATCTGGCTGGGAGTATTAGCTGGGATTTGGTGTTTCTTTGTCTAAGTGTGTTCTCTTATTCCACTCATGGAAGAAATGGCGTCCTGGAGCCACTGCCATGCCTAAAAGTTGGGATATGACCGTGGAGCAGGTCCCAGTGTCATACCAGTGGTTTCTGAGGAATTTAGCTTGATGAAGATTTTGAAACAATAGTATGATAGAGTGGTTTTCAACTGTTTTTCACCATTACCCAGAGTAAGACACCATGATTTGTCACATATACACATACATACACACAACTGAAACAGAAGTTTTATAAAATAATACTTACTCTTATGAGGTATCCTTTGATTCTTCTCTCCTGTCCTATTCCATTTTAGTTTACTTTTTTTAAGTATCTGGTTTCACCAAATTGATTTTACCCCCTACTGAAGGATCTCAGCACAGTTTGAAAAATGCGCTGTAATGAACACTCTTCTCTACCAGTTTCCTAAGGTCATTTTTGCTTTCTTCATTCATTTTTCAACATCTTTGTAATTTTCTCTCTAGGTGAAGTAGATGCTATTACATAATAAGAGGATCTAACTGGCAGTTTCTAGAATCAGTTTCTAGGCTGGGTGAAAATGTTTTTTGTGGGTAGGATTTTAGGGGTGTGTTGAGATAGAATAGAAGCACAGAATTTGAAAGCAGCAGGGGTTCTTTTAGGGTTGAGATCAGGCCATAACACCTTGCTGTTTCCCCAGAGGGTTTCAAAATATCTCGGACGCCTACTTGTGCTTCCACTTCCTGAGCATAGTCACTGACATGAAACACCTTTAGATGACTGATCTGGGGCTTTTCATTTACTCCCTCAGCCCCTTTGAGTCTGGATAGCCTCTATTACTGCTCCTTGTGGTGTTCTATAAAGGTTACTTGATGAGGAGGAGAAGGAGGGGCTGGAATCTGCTCATTATCAGCAGCACCTCATGGCCAGAGCTGTTGAAACATGCAAGGCAAGTAAGTCTGAATGATCTCCAAAGCTGAGAGGTATCATACCAATCGCGCTAGCTGGGAAGCTGGCAACAGGACAACCGTCTCAGTGCACCTTATGTGTTATGATGGGCAGGACCAGAAAAACACGTGCCTCTGCTAACTGGCTGTCCTCAGCAGACAAAATTAAGTGTCATGATGCTATGTAGCATTGTACAAGCTATCTCTTCAGTTAAATTATAAGTTCCTGGAAGTAGGAATATATGTTATTTATTTATTTTTTTATTTTTTGTATTCTTCTCTAGAGGCATGCACATTGTTTACACTCAGTCAGTATGGGTTGAATGAATATGCTCTGGCTGCCGCATTTTCCAGATTTGCTATTTAATTTGTTTGCCCTTCAATATAAAATGCTACTCCCTCCCGCCTCTGCCCCCACCCCTGCCGGAGATTGGATTGATTGAATTAGATTTAAGAAATTTTAGACATGTAGAAAAACTGACAGCTTACGAATGTGCACGATTAGTTGGTCATCCATAGTAATAGGGATGTGTGAAGTCTTTCTGATGACATGAAGAGAATGTGTGAAACTTGTAAGAATTCAAACAATTCATAAACCTTTAAATATCTTGGCAACTTCATTTTCAAAATTACAGAAGTGATGAGAAAAACTTGTGATGAGTTGAGCAAATTCTCTGCCAGACTTTCCTTTTTTTTTTTTTTCTTAGCGGTACTGAAGTGACTACAATAGAAGAATGGATGCAAGCTGCCCATTTTGTCCCAGTTGTTTGAATATTTGAATGGTTTTCCAAAAGGACCATTTTGCAAATGGAGTTCGGGGGAGGGGGGTGTGGAAGTAAACTTGCCCCTGAGCTGAAACTTGATATGTCTAGTTGTAATAAAGATCATGTTTTATGATAGAGTTACCATAAATACGTGAGCCACAGGGGTTCTCATGAAAGCACCAGGGAATGAAGACGTGACTGCTGGAACAGGTCTTCAGGTTTTATTTTCCTCATTTGGTTGAGTCCACTTATCTCTAATGATTCTTTAAATAAAAGGGAAGTACCCCTTTCATTTAGTTTCCTTCAAGCCAGGGGGAAAAAATGTGAAGCTTTGAAAAAGACCTCTAGGCTGTAGGCTTTATTAAAAGCAAAACAAAAGCAGACACCAGCTATAATTTCATAAGGACAACAGTGGCCATAGCAGCCAGCGAACTGGTGACCTCACCAGTCACAGAGGTGCAACATACGCCAGCAAGCGTGGATCAGCCAGGGCCAATGGGCAGGTGAAAGGTAGAATCTTACTTACAACGCAAATGCCGTCAAGTGCCTGGTGGTTTGAAGAGGGATTCAGAAGAGCTTAGATGAAGGACAAAGTGGCCATTTGAACACTGGCAAACCAGAACCCGAGTTCCTTGGGCGCTTGGAGCTTGCCAGGTAGTTCACTTTGGCGTTTGAGGGGATAGGTGAGAGTATGTGTAGCAGGTATGAAGTGTAGCTAACAGAAGGAGGGGCTCCGAAAATTCATTCATCCATCAAACATAAACCGAGTACTTTCTATGGGGATTATATTCGTTTTATTGATGAAGAATTGCTGAAGCCCAGACCCTTTCTGGATCCTTAAGTGCCTGAAGCTTGGAGCACTCTTCTTTCGCAGCTCCCCCGCCCGTCTCCCTCGTTCTCCAGTTCATTCCTTGCTGAGGCTGCATACCACCCCCAGCTCCAACTCAAGGTTCAGTTCATAGCTTAAACGTGACTTCCAGTGCTCTCTTCAGCAGCACATGTACTAAAATGTGACTTCCATAGAAAAGCCTCCTACCTCCCCACCCCCACTTTATCTGGATTCCTCTTGTACAATATGTCATTCTTTTCCTTCCCAACACTTAACACAACCACAAATAAATAACTATCTATGGACTTCTTTGTTTAAAGCCTGCTTCCCTGCTGGGCAGAAAGCACCATGAAGGCAAGGACAGGCCTGTTCTATTCACTGGCCCTGAAGAGTGCCAGTCTCAGGGCAAGATGAAGACTTTTTTTTTTTTTTTTTTTAAGATTTCATTTATTTATTTGAGAGAGAATGAGATAGAGAGAGAGAGGGGATGAGAGGGGGGAGGGTCAGAGGGAGAAGCAGACTCCCCGCTGAGCAGGGAGCCCGATGCGGGACTCGATCCAGGGACTCCAGGATCATGACCTGAGCCGAAGGCAGTCGCTTAACCAACTGAGCCACCCAGGCGCCCAAGATGAAGACATTTTGAGAAACTTCCACCCCCCGCCCCAACCGCAAATTTTGTCACTGAAGCTAAAACAATATACATGTATGTGGAAATTAAAAGAGCCATTTTTGGATTTTCTGATTGTAAAACTCTGGACACACAGCTGTCGCTTTGTTGGATGTCTATGCAGGGACGAGTCTGTTTACCAAGGAATCTGACCTGTCATGTGGTAATTTGTCCAAATTCCCATAACTAGTCAGTGGGAGAACTGGGATGCCAACTCAGATCTGACTGATTTTCAAGTCTGCCTCCTTCCATCACACCAAGCAGAAGGAGAGGGAAGGAAAGGAGAGGAGAGGCGGGGGGAGCTGACACATGGTTTCTGCCTCGGTAAGACTGGTTTGTGCACCTAATGCTGTAAATGTATACCGCAAAGTTTGGCTCCTTTGTAATCGTCCTTTTATTCATTCACTCATATAGCTGATATTTACTGAGTGTCCATTAGGTGACAGGCACTGGGAATACAGAGGTAGGTAAACTCCAGCTCACAGCTCAAGGTCCAGTGGGGGTGACACCAAGCAGACAGATGGCAATGCAACATGGTCACTGCTGTGACAGAAGTAAGAACAAAGTCCTAAAGAAACACAGTTCCAGTATTCTGGGTGTCCACTGGTAATAACACTTATTTGACAGTAGTAACTCTATTTTAGAATAATTATAGTTTCCCTTGAGGGAAAAAAAAGAAAGCTTGTAGCATTATTGAGCTATCCCTTGAATGTACTCAATCCAAGAAATGCTACGCACCCTCTACAAGGCTAGGTGGCGATTCTTGTATTAGGAAAAAATCCTATTATGAAAAATCCTATAGCACTAAAGAGAAGCATTTAAACAGATTCTATGTTAAGATAAAGATTTTGTTCTTTCTTCCCACCCAATATTACATTCACGTGTGAAAATTTTGCCACTGCTTTGATTTAAAACATCATGACCCATGTAAAAACAAATTTTCTCCTGCCTCTTATTGGCCAAGCAATGATTTTAAATGCATTCCCTGATCCACCCTCCCAATCCTGCCCTCTCTACTGCAACCCCTATCTCAGCTGATGGCACCTTCATCCTTCCAGTGGCTTGGGGATCTTTAGCTCCTTTATTTCTCAAACACTTCTTTCATATGATAGGAAATCTTATTCACTACACTAACAATATTATATCCCATATCTGATCATTTCGTACTACCTTGGTAGACGGCACCACATCTCTATTGCCTCCTCATCGACCTCGCTGCTTCTACCCTTCCCACTCACTCGCCTTCTCCACACAGGAGAGCGATCCTTCTAAAACCCTTGAGTGGCTTCTCATTTTACTCAGAGTTAAAGACAAAGAAAGGATCTGCACTGGCCTATGAAGCCCCAAAGGATCATTCCTGTCATCTCTCTGACCTCAGCCCCAACTAACCTCCTTCACCCCACTCTTTTTTTTCCCTCCAGGGGACTTTGGACAATGTCTGGAGGCACTTTTTGTTGTTACAGCTAGGCTTGGGGTGTGTGCCGCCAGCATCCAGTGGGTAGAGGCCAGGGCGGCTGTGAGCCTTCCTACAGTGCACTGGATAGCCCGCAGCACAAGTTACTAGCCCATAATGTCACTAGTACTGAGGTTGAGAAACTGGATTATCCACATGTCTAATCACCTCCTTCAGGTCTGGACTCAAATGTCACTTTGTCAAGGAGACTCTTCCTGATCCCCCTACTTAAATGTACTGCCAACATACTCCCCAATCTCTGTATCCTCCTTGACATTTTCTTTTTTCATACCACATCACCCACCAGCATGCTGTATGATTTATTTTTGTTTGTTGTTTATCTTCTATCTGCCCAGCTAAGTTATAAACTTCACCAGAGTAGGCATATCTGTGTGTCTTGTTTACTAGGCCAGAAGAGTGGCTGCCAATGGTAAGCCCTCAATGCATTTCGTTGTAAAAACAAATTTAATGCTCATGCATGAAAGACTCGTAGCCGGACTTTGGTAAGATGTGACTCTTCGATCCTCACCTGCCACTCTATATCCTCCTTAGGGGTTCTTTAAAAGGAAATAATCATCTTGTCAAAACTATCAGTTTGCATCATCTGTTGAGGGGTAATTTGAAATTCTGAGTTGAAGGGTTTTCTTCTGTAATTTATATTTGCCTTTGAAAGAATTAAAATAATATTACCAAGAAGCTCTGTGCTGTTTTTCTCCAGGTATAAATAAAAGATGTGCATTCAGGAAATTTCCTTTCTTTGTATTTGGTATGACTGCCAGGCAATATTTATTTAACAATTTCATAATTTGTCAGCTCTCTTTGAGGAAATGTTGCCAGAAAATGGCCAGTAGAGAATATTTATTGTTTTTAGACTCCAAAATAAAGAGAAGGATAGGTCCCTTATCTTACCAATGCTATTTTGTAGGCATTAATAGAGATTTTAGTGTTTTGTCCTCTTCAGTTTGAAATGTCTCCAGACATAACGCATTGGTTATTTCTTCTCAAAGTTCAATAGCCATGATTCCCAGTAGGTTTTTATAATGGTATACACTTCAGTTTTTCCTTTTTTTTACTTGACAATGATCTTGCTTTTATTGGAAGATCACTTTTAGATGCCATTTGAATATAAATTTTTGGTACTTGGGAGTCTCTCTAGCCCTTTCCTTCAGGAGCAAAATTTGTCTCTCTAGAGGGGAAAAAAAGGACTATTTTGAAAAGGTTCAAACTACCAAAAAATATTGTTTATGCTCACAATATTGCAAATGTTTGCCTTCATAGCTCATAATTCCGCCCCCCCCAACCTGTTTCCATTCACACATAAGTTGTTCATTACACAAGGAGTCTGGGAGTCCAGTACAAGGAAACTGCACATTTCCAAGTAAATTGCAGGTTTCGAGATGATACAAATTTGTTGTTCAGGCACACACTCTGGTTCTTCTCCTTTCTTGCAAACATGTCATATTGATTTGCTGTTTAAAGGCCATTTGCTCTGTATGTCTTTCTTAAACCTAATGAACAAAAATAGGGGTATCATTGTTTTCTTTGTTCTAATGGCACAGTAAAGTTGGTTGCAACACAGGGGAGGGAAACTGGCAAACAACTTTTTACTTTTAAGCGCAACTTTCAAAATAAATCTTCAGGCAAATGCTTTGGAGACATCTCAACAAATGCCCTGTGATCTTTAGCTGGACTGTCAAGCTATTTTTTTCCCCCTTTTAAACATCAGTAGCTTTACTGCTTTTCTGTAAAACAAACAGAGCCGATTTTGAAGGGGGGAGTCAGTAATTACATCTGATTTCCATTATGATTTCTCTTTTCTGTGCTAAACAAAGAAACTGACACCAAGACAAAATCTCTGCTTACTTTCCTAAGGTTTGAATGCGTCCAAATGAATGAATAGTTGATAACTTTGTAGGGTTCCCCAAATGTTCCAGAAGACAAATATGGACCATTTTAATCTTATGATCACTCTTGATTTCTTGACTTTTATCCTCTTTCATTTATAAAGTAAATTTCCTCAACCAGGATTGGTAAGAACACAGGGATTTTCAAATATTGAAATAATTTTTAAAAATTGCATTATCTTGAAGTCAAGAGGTTTGGGAAGGAAATCCCAGACTTCCTAGGACTGACTTTATTTTCAGGAAAAATATAGCTAGGGTCTGACATGGGTGATGAGGAAATGGATCATTAGAATGTACATGCATCATGTGGACATATCAGTGCCTTCCTTGAACTGATAATAGCCAGTGTTTTCATAGGTTGTTTCTTAGAGGACAAACTATTCACTTGGTATATGCACTAAAATATTTTTACATCTTTTATATGAGAGTGACATAAATATATTGTTAATATATTTGTGTTCTAGTACCCCATGTATGTGCACTTAGAATAGTTCTAGAGTTCCTGCATGTTTAGTTTTTCTGCAATAAACCACAAAGTATATCATGAAAATTATCACTCAACAATAGCAGAAAGATATAAAACATTAAATCATTATGGTAGAAGGACTCTAGCATACCGATATAAATTTCCAATCAGGCAGTGGCGATTGTATAATTAAGAGTCGCCATCAGGTTAAGATCCACTGAAGAAAGATCTCGCTAGGCCTAAAAGACAAGAATCAAGTGGAAAGCACTCAGCTATTTGTCATAACCAGTGAGCTTAACGGAAAAAACGTGACTGTAGATTTGTTTCCCCAAATGGTGCGCTGTCTTAGTGATTCAGAAGGGGGAAGTACAAGTTTTAAAAATGGCTTATGCTCAGGAACAAAACTCAGGTCTCTTTTCTGTTCCTGTAGTGATATATGCCAAAAAATAAGAGTTGGTTCTCAGTCTGGTCTGTCCACAGATGCATGGTTTCTTTCTTTAACCAGCTGTAGCTAATTGCAGGAGGGCCTCCTCTTGTGCTGAACATGAAAAGGAAACCTGTAATTTATTGCAACAGACCGGACCGTTTCTGCTGTACCGCTAGCTTTTCTGTCATGTCAGGGAGTGGATTTCTCATGGTACATTGGCAGCTCAGAGACTGGAAAACAGCATTAGCTGGAGAGAGAGAGGGAGAAGAGAGAGAGAAGAGGGTTTCAGAATCCCTTCATGTACTTCACAGAGTGCAATAAAAGAATAAACTGGAAACAGAATTTCCCTTTGCAATCTGCCAGGGGCATTTTTTTGGGTGGGGGCTATTGTTTACACACAGCTCTTTGAATCAACTCCACTGACTTACTAAGATACAAGTACGTGTTACATGTGACATGCGGCAAAGGAGCTGTTTCTATTGGGCAATCATCCTGAAATGCCCAAAGAAATGGCCGAGGAGATGTCTCACTGTAAATAGAGTAGGGCCCCCTACTTGCCCCCTATCCTCCCCACAGGCCTTCATGGTTTCAAGGGGCTCAGGAGTTCGGTGAGGTATAAAATAGGCATGAAATAACTGGGCCAGACTGTTATGAACCGGATCTGCCCATCAAGGTGTTTACTAGCAATTTAGTTCCTAATGAACTAGACCCCGCCCTGCCTTAAGGCCCACTTGTAAATGCTTGTCGAAGTGTTGCCCTTCTTTTGTTGAGTGGAAATCCAAATGAAAAGACATGCTATTTTGCAGCAGTGGAAAGAAACAAGTTGAGAAAGTGCCATGTACGTTTTCCAGTTGAGTCATGGCCCCCTCAATAGTCCTTTTGTATGAGGGTGGTAAGTTTTCCCTTGACGGTCTGACAAGTGTGAAGAAGGGAGCCCCGGGATGCTAATTCCCAGACAGCTGGGTGGAAACTCCACAAGGGTCTCCGAAACGGAGCTGTTCTCATTATGTTGGGTGCACGTGCACGTGCCCTCTCCCCATTCTAATAGTTTGGGAAAGATTCTAATTAAGCATAGGATTCCTAAGGAAGCCCAATCATCGGCCCATCTGCTATGATTGGCCCTCTGGATGCTCCCTGGGGTCATTTCCAATCCAATCCATCAATTCCAGCTAAGATGATGCTTCTTAGTACAATTTGAATCATTGAAAAATACCTACTTTTGCTTGTGTGACTTCAAGAAACAAATCCTGTTGCAGTTTTTGTTCCCGAACATTGTTAGGCAATGATTTCACTGAGGAAATTGGTCAACAATATCCATTTAAGTAACTAAGAAATAACTGAATAACATATTAAAATATGTTAAAGAGAAAAGTGCCAGTTGAACCATGCATAAATACACAAACAAATCAAATAAATATGTGTATATATACCTGTGTGTGTGTGTACATACATTACAATCCAGGAGTCAGTGATGTCTAGTCAGATTCATATTTGCTAACTGGAAAAATATTATACAATTGTGTACATCCCAATCACATGATGTCTATTTTTCATCCTTTGTGGAAATAAGGAGTATAAGGGACTTTTCAAAAACCTCAAAAAGTGAATATTAACCAGTTTTCCAACCACAACCCTCACAAATAAGCTTCCGTTTTTGATTTCTTATATTAGTTTTCCATAGGGAAGTTGTTCCTCCCCTCTCACAGGAAAAAAGGGATCCATTGTGCAAAACCACACAACCATCTCTGCCTTTGACAATATATAACTTCGGGTTATAGGAAGTCTGGAATTGTTATTATATTACTAAATTATCTTTATTTTCAAACTATTTTCCCAAGAAACTCAGTGTTTTTGCATTAGAAAAGTTAAATAGAGAATACACTACACTACGTAGTTCTTAAAATATACCTTACAAGTAGTTTTTTCCTTTTTCTAAAATTTTTTTCTGTTTGTTTTTAAATTTTAATTCCAGTGTAGTTAACATACAGCGTTAAATTGGTTTCAAGGGTACTATATAGTGATGCAGCAATTTTATATATTACTCAGTGCTCATCATGATAAACATATTCTTAATCCCCATCACTCATTTCACCCATCCCCCATCACCCCCCCCTCTGGTAACCATCTGTTTGTTCTCTATAGCCTTATAAGTAGTTTTAAAATGAATCAGATATAAATGGGTTCCCTAAGAACTTTAATTCCCAGGGAAGGTCCATTTTATTGCCTCTCATATAAAAATATGAAAATATCCATTTAGTTTTTATCAACCCTATGAAAATTAACACTATACACTTTACTTCAAATATATTCTCAGAAAAGCTTTTCAGGAATTGCATTTAACTCAAGTCTTCAAGAATTTGAATTATATTGAACTAAATTGTACTTAATTCGAGAATGTATCTAATTGTTTGAGATTACAAATGGAATTTGTTAGTTTTCAGGGTTCATGGGAACACTCCACATTACTGTTTTTGTTAGCATTGGGGTTCTTAAAATGGCTGTTTAGTCCAGAACTTCTTAGGCAGATAGATCCATTAATATCCATTTATCCTCAAGGCTGAAACAAGAAGAAATTATACCTTAACATTAAGAAGTTTCCATTGTATTTGGAAGCCTGGGTTGGTCACCCAAAATGCCTGAGAGCATAGGATGAAGTGTTAAGCTCTGAGGTGCAAGATTTAGTTGTCATGGGTCAGCAGCAGCTGTAATCAAGGGAAGGCTTCATGGAAGAAATGAATGGGTTTCTTTGTGATCAGCTGGGGTATTAGAGCCCCTATCATCACCTGGAGGTCAAGAGACCTTTGGGTCATGATGGTTTTCCTAGGGGTAATTTATATACGTCACATCAACTGTAGCTTTGTGAAAAGTTCTGAAAGGACTATGGCTTTATATAATCAGCAGAGAGGAAAAGTAAAAAGCAGTAAAAGAAAAGAGACATTTGTTGAGCCATTCTATGGCAGACACAGGCTGGGGGCTTTGCTTATTTGTATTACACCCTTAATAGTCACAATGATCCAGTAAGACGGTTTATTATCTTCATTCTACAGATGAAGGCACCAAGATTCAGAGTGACTAATGATCTTACTTATCGTCACACAGCTAATAATTGTTAGAGCCAAGGTAGGCCTAAGGAGGTCTCCTGTGATCCTAAATAGGTCTCATTCCAAATCCCGCACTCCTTTCTCTACAGTGTCCTGAGGCCTCTTAAAGAATTTTATCATTTGCAGTAGAGAATAATTGGTAAGTGTATAATAAATGTAACCTAATCTCCTTAGCTCGGTACAACTTTATACATAAACTGGTTCCTGAAATCAACCTTAGACTAAAATCCTTCTTTAGACTCTGCATTTTGATTTTAGATTCCACAAGTGTGGTATCTTTCCTAAAACAAATAACAATCCAAAAAACTTGCTAATTTGCACTAAGCAGGAGATTAGGAAAGTGTATATAAAGAGAAGGCAATTTAATTATGGAAATACGTAAGGAGAACATCCTCCTGAGAGAGGTGACCTGGCATTGGTTCAGCCTGGCCACTCTATTTCCGAGTGACATAAATCATACATCCTGACTGAGGCTCAGTCTTCTTACCCTTTTTAGCACTAACCATCTCTCCTTGCTCTTTTTCTACACTCAGACTGTACAGAGATCTTCAGACAGGCTCAATCTGCCTACATATCCACGAGGAACTGTCATAGAATAGCTAAAAAGTAGTTTTATTTATAGTCTGAGAAAAAATATTACTTTAATAGATGTTGACTTTGATCAAAACTCTGATTTTAATAAGGTGAATTTCAATAGCAGATTTGGGTTTGAATTGTAATGTCAACCCATTGAGCTTTTTCTGCCTTCTAGTTTGTGGGACAGAACTGAATGTTCTTTAAACTTTCATCTGACCTAGGGTAAGAAGTATACCCCTGAAAGTTCCATAGTAGCTTCAGTTGATGATGTCAGACAGTTGTATTGGGATCGTTATATTGATACCATGCAAATCTGGAAACCAGTCAGCCAATGATCCCAGTGGGCTGACATTTAAAGACGAGGTGTTCTATCCCGTATGGAAAAAAAAACATCAGGCAAATTTATAGCTTGAATTGACTATATTAGGCTAAGTGAGGTACAAGTGTTCAAATTTCTTGAATTATTTATTTTGGGGTCATTCTGGGGTGATGTTCAGGCATGGCATAGGTGAATGTACACGTTTTAAGTTGGACTTAAATACCTTGCACCTGCAAGTGAATCAACCTGGATAGATAAGGATCAGTGGCTACTGATGGTCACAGGTGGTGAAATGTACCATGCAGTTGGCACTCTCAGGCACCAGGCAACCCTGCCCACATCAAAGTCATGAGCGCACTTTGATTTCATAGCCCTTTTCATTGCCCTTTTATGTTACTGTGACAGAGGTTTCTGTGGTTAAAATCAGATGGTGTATCTGCTACTCACCCATTCAAGATGAGGTGCCCAGAACTTTAAAGAAGTAAGAAGAACATTAGAGTACCAGGGAGCTGGTTCTGATTTTCAGTGGTCCACCCCAGTGACTTGCACCAAGATATTGCATGGAAAGATTTTTCAGTGCTATACGGATTTTAGGTTTGAATAAGTCATAGTCATCTTTCAAGGAACAAAATGTCGGGGGTTTTTTCTTGAACATAACAACTGTATCTCTTTGTTTCTTCCCTCCCACACCCTTTGCAAGGCGTATTTTCCTTTGTGCTGTGGTGACAGACACCTGTGGCGTGCTGGCAGAGCGTTTTCCTGTGGTGCAAGAAACTCTCAGATTCCAAGCTGACCCTTTCTTGTAATTTTGGCCCCTTTATGAAATATGTTGTTCTTGCCAGAGTCAAAACAAAGCAGCACATGGAGACAAGGAACATAGGCACTGGGTCAGAGTAAATGAAATGCACTGGCAACTGATCCAGTCTCTGTTTTTTGTCCAACACATTCCCTATTTCTTCAGATACAAATTCAATCCTATGGCTAGAACCACCAGTTCCCCAGAGAGGGAGGCAAAGGTCTTAGCTTTGGTGGCAAGTTTTTGCCACTTTTATTGTGGTGGGGGAAAAAAAGAAAAATACTTCATTTTAATTTAAGAGTAAATCCAGAAAAGAAGTCTTCTAACCATTCAGAAAATTCCACAGCTTCATCCAGTGATTCTCACACTTTTTGGATCTTTCATTTTGCCACATGATATAAAAGCTCCTAGATTTCTATCATGATGAAAACAAAAAGCTCACTTTTCCCCAAGAAGCATATTTATAGTATAATATCATATTGAACATTTATGGCAAGTCTTAAGGACCTCAAAATTATTCTAGAATTTTGAGGGATAAGATTTATTGTGCACATCTTTTCACCAAGAAAGAAGAAAATTGGAAGAAGAATCTAATATCCAAGAGTACTGTACCATTTCAAAAGTTCTCATCTGAAGATGGCAAATCCATTTAGGACCAATTCTCTGTCATTGTTACATATCCACCTAGACAACTCATGTAGGTTTCATATGGCTGCAGTGCAGACCACTAGCTGAAAACTGTCTAGTTCATGTGCCATCCATCCAGAAATAGTTTGTGGGCTATTCATGCCATTTTGAATTAGACTTTAATATTATGGCATCATTGGAATATGAACTGGGGCAACTGGTCTGGGAAGGATATCTTTAAGGTCAGTTACACAGACACCAGGCTACTTATTCAATTCAAAGACTAGAATGTGTTGGAGGGCAGGAGTGTGTGTGTGTGTGGGGGGGTGTGTGTGGGTGTGGGTGGGTGTGGGTGTGTGTGTGTGTGTGTGGTGTGGTGGCTGGTGGAAGTGGTGGAGTTTATAAAAATGGGAATCTTAAGTTAAATGCATGTCAGATGAATGGATAAAGAAAATGTGGTTCATATATACAATGGAATATTACTCAGCCATCAGAAAGGATGAATACCCACCATTTGCATTGCATTGGATGGAACTGGAGGGGATTATGCTAAGTGAAATAAGCAGAGAAAGACAATTATCATATGATATCACTCATATGTAGAACATAAGGAATAGTGTGGAGGATCACGGGGGAAGAGAGGGAAAACTGGGAAGAAATCAGAGAGAGAGACAAACCATGAGAGACTCTGGACTCTGGGAACCAAACTGAGGGTTACAGAGGGAGGGGGTGGGGGGATGGAGTAACCGGGTGATGGGTATTAAGGAGGGCACACGCTATGATGAGCACGGGTTGTTATATGCAACTAATGAATCGTTGAACACTACATCAAAAATTAATGATGTACTGTATTCTGGCTAATTGAACATAATAACAAAAATAAATAAAGTCACAAAAAAATGCATGTGTGCATTTACACACACACGCATGCACACACACACTCCTAGCCATTCCTGATTCTTCTAGCATCTGACCTTTGCAGAATAGGGTATTTAATACCCTGTACTAACCAAGGAAAAAGGCAAGATTTTTCAAAAGATTTGAAGGAAACAGGAAAAACGGAACCATATCAAGTAAAGACACAGTTACAGAATTATGATGTTTGATCATCAGTAAAAAGTGTTTTCAAGAAATTATAAAAGTCAAACTCCCACACAGCATGTTAATTTTTCATCACATCTGACCCCAAACTGATTCTCCTTCCAAATAATGACTACTCTGGAATGAGGACACAGCATATACTCAGCCTCTTTGCACTGGATTAAACCTCATTCTGCCTGTGGTGACAATTTAGTAGGATATTAATTCTCAAATGAGTGTCTGTGGTCCTTTGGTAGGATGCTAATAAGATCACATCGAGAGACTTTCTAAACTGTCCATGTTCAGACCCCTCTTTATCAGAGAAATGAATTGTACTGATCATGTTTAATAAGATATAGTGCTGTACTCTACCATGCAAAATTCTCATCATTTTATGTATTGTCTTATTTTGACTATTATAAATTAGAAGGAAACTTGTTTGGATGACTAACTTTAGAAGGGTTCTTTAAAGAGACTTCCAAGGAATCTTAGTAATATTTAATAACTTGTTAAGTGAGATTGATTGATTTTTGTCATAAGCTTCCTTGTAACAAGAACAGTCTCAGAGACCAAGTTATTGGTCATTTGCTGACTTTGAAGCCAACTCAGCTTCCTCCATCTTTTATACTGCTGTCTTAGAGACTTTTCCTTGGTACCTGCCATTTTAAAATGCTTGAATTTTTGCCTTGTTGGTGTTCTACCCTTGTGTGCTTCCACAAAAAAGTCTGGAAAAGCCTAGAAAGTTTAAGTAAATGATGACTTTATTCAAAGACAACTAAAATTAACCCTAAATTTAAAAAATTCAAAAAAATAAAATATTTCCTTGTGTCAGGAAACATTCTTCTTCCATCTGGTCTTTCCCATCAATATCTCTAGCTACCTAGTGCAATTTGTTACATATCATTTCTCACCTGACATATTTTTATTTATTTGTTTATTGTATATCCCTCCCACTCACCCCACTAGAATGTAATCTCTGTGAAAACAAGAACAGTGTTTTACTCTGTTAAAATGGTACCTGGCATATACTGGGTGCTCTGTAAGTCCTTGTTGAATACTTAAACAATTAAGCAAAAGTAAGGATAAATGTAAGAATCTATTTTCCTTCCCTGACAGAGAAGCAAAGAATAACAGCTCTGGTGGCAAGTCTGTTGCTAGAGTATTAATTTTGTCTTTCCAATAATTTTGAGAATTTTGTATACTAGGTAGCTATATCAGAATAAACTTGATTTTCTAGCAAACTAACAAAACTTCTATCTGCCTCAGGATGCCTGGGTGGCTCAGTCAATTAAGTGTCTGCCTTTGGCTCAGGCCACGATCCCAGGATCCTGGGACTGAGTCCTGCATCAGGCTCCTTGCTCAGCAGAGAGCCTATTTCTTCCTCTGCTTGCTGCTCCCCCTGCTTGTGCACTCTCTCTCTCTCTCTCTTTCTCTCTGACAAATGAATAAAATCTTAAAAAAAAAAAAATAAATTTAAAAAACCCCAAAACTTCTACACCCAAATAACTATTATCCTTCATGGTAGAGAACATATATCTATTCAAATAAAGCTCAGAATATTTTAGGAATGTCTCTTTGTAATCACCTCAATGGCTATTTGTCACCTGTGCAAGCAAATTGACACCAACTGATTTTTTAAAAATTTATTATTCAATTAATTTTGAGTAGTCAATACACTTGCATGGTTGTATTATTTAGATTATAAATATTTGAGAGTATTTCAGATATCTTTCTTTTATTGATTTTTAATCCAATCTCATAATGTTCAGAGAACATAATATGTATCATTTGAATTCTTTTAAATTTAGCTAGATTTGTTTTACAGCCCAGAATTCTGCTTGCCCTTTTAAAATAATGTGTATTCTGCTGTTGGTGGGTAAAGTGTTCTACAAATGTCAATCAGGTCAATTTGGTTGATAATGTTGTTTAAATCTTCTGTATTATTTCTGATTGTCTGCCAGTTCATCCTACCGATTATTGAGAGGGGTCAGGTCTGGCTGTAATTGTAGATTTCTCTATTTCTTATTGAAATCCTATCAGTTTTTGCTTCATATATTTCAAACGATTTTAGGTGCAGAAACATTTAGAATATGTTATGTGATAAACCCCAATACAATGGTATTTTACTTTAAACAGTTCTTTTTCAAAGGTATTTAAATAATGAATAAGTCTTTTATGTTTAGCCACATGAATACCACTTCCAATACTCACCATTCTTTTGGGTAGACTTAGATTTCTGTCTTTAATCTTTTCCTACTGCCTGAATGACTTTCTGATAACATTTCTTGTAGTATATGTCTGCCGGTTATTAATTCTTTCGCTTCTGTATGCCTGAAATGTCTTTTTTATGCATGTGATTTTGAAAAAAATTCTGGGTTTAGAATTCCACGTTGCTTTTTTTTTTTTTTTTCATTCAGTACTGTAGAGGTATTGCTCTAATATCTTCTGGCTTGCATTATTTCTTACCATAAGACTGCTTATCAAAAAAAGACTGCTTTTAAATTTTTCTCTTTATCACTGGTTTTAAGCAATTTGATTATGATACACTTTGCACTTTATTTATGTTTCTTACATGTCAGGATTCTTTGATCTGTAGAGTTATCATTTCATCAAATTCTGAAAATTTCAATCATTATTTATTTAAGTTCATTTTCTACCCTCCTGCTTATTTCCATTTGGGATCCCAATTGTATGTATATTTGAAAGAGGCTCTGTCAGTTATATTTTTTCAAAGTTTTTCTTTCTGTATTTCATTTTGAATAATTTCTATTGTTATATCTTCAAGTTCACTAATCTTTCTGCAGTGTCTAATCTGTTATTAATTCTATCCAGTTTATATTTCATCTCAGAAATAAATGTATTATCCATTACTAGAACTTTATTTGGTCTTTTCTGTATCTTCCATGTTTTTACTTAACATTCTCAAAGTTTTCTCTAGCTTCTTGAACAAAATGAGTAATTTATAATAACTGTTTTAATCTCCTTGTCTACTAACTTTATTACCTGTATAATTTCTGGCTCAGTTTCAGTTGATTTACTTTTCTCCTCATTATGAATCATATTTTCCTGCTTCTTTGTATGCCTTGCAATTACTAATTGGGTGTTAAACATTATGAAATTAATTTTGTTATGTGCTTGATATTTTTATATGCATATAAATATTCTTGAGCTTTTTTTTTTTTTTTTTTTTTACTTTTTTTAATTCTTGAGTTTTCTTCTGGGACACAGTTACCTGGAAACACTGTGAATATTTTGGGGATTTTGCTTTTAAGCTTTGTTAGGTCAGACCAGAGCACCATTTATCTTGGGGTTAATTTTTCTCTAATACTAAGGCAATAGTCTTCTGAGTAGTCACCTGATGCCCCTTGAATTATGAGGTTTTCCATTCTGGATAATGGGAACAGAAACTATTCTTGGTCTTGTGTGAGCCCCAAGGAATGTCCCCTCCAATCTTCTTGGGAGATTCTTTCTCCAGCCTTAAATAGTTCCCTCACATACATGTTCTAAACATTATCCAGATGAAGACTTAAGAGGAGCCCTCTGTAGATATCCAGAGTATTCTACATCTCTGTCTCTCTCTAGAGCTCTTCTTTCCAAACACAGCAATAGCTTTAAAATAAAAAACAAAAAACAAAAACCTGCATAATTAGATTGTGACAGCTTCTCTCCTATGCACTCCTGTCCTGGTTCCCTAAAAATGTCCACCTAAACCTTCAACTCCATAAGTAAGTATTTTTTGTCCTTGCTTTCAATTTGATGTGAGTGTGTTCTTTCAAATCAGTAATATCTCTATTTTGATTGTAAGACTTTGATTCCTGCAAGAACATTTGCATTCCCCCGCTTTTTCCTAATTTCTTGACAAAGTATTTTGGGATTGGGATTCAGAAAAACATAAATTTTCTAGGAAATACCAGGATGAAATCCTAGCACTATCTTAGTTTCCCTTGCAATTACACTTGACCATGTAACTAAGTATATGGGTAGAAGGAAATTGTGCAACTTTATTTTGAAATAAAAAACCACTTGCTCAGGCCTTCCTAGGTTGTGGGGCTAATGAGCCAGCATAGATAATACTGGTAAGGACATCAATACTACAAATGTCCAGGCCATAAGTAGACAGAACTTGAGTCCCTGGATGACCTTATGGAATAAAATTTTCCTGCAATCCTGAAGTGTTCATTTCCAGACAGTTTTACAAGAAAGAGAAAATTTTACTGTATTTTATCCACTGTATTTGGGATTTTCTTTGATGTACCAGCTTAGACCCTAACTAATACAATAGGTGTATTAAGACCATTTGTAGTTACCATTATGATAGACAAATTTGGCTTTAGTTCTGGCATAATATTTTATGCTTTTTATTTTTTTAATTAAAAATTAACTATGTAGTGTATTTATTTACTTTATGTATGTATGTACAGTTTTTTGGGAGGGTTTGGGTTTTTTTTCTTTTCTACTGATTACCTTTATAACAATTTCCCTCTTTTCCTTTTCTTCTCACAAGTTTTTGGTATTATTTCTATTTTGTCAAAACATTTATGTTCTATTTTATATCAGTCAAATATACTAAATGTTTGTGTCCTGTCCAACTGTCATAGTTTTCCTGGTCATCCTTTTGTTGGCAATAGTTTATTTCTATTATATCCTCAAAAAGGGCTGATGGGGAATATAGTCCTTGAGTTCTTGCCAGTTGAAAGCTATTTGCCTTTATCCTTTATACTTTTTTGGTTGTGAGATAGTAGGGCTAAATTTTCTTTCCTTCAGTATTTGTAAATGTTATTAATCTGTTATCTCCTGCATAGAACATTGATATAGGGAACTCAGCCCATTTTTGCCCCCAAAATATCATTATGATTTAGATCATGCATTCTCAGAGGTTGTAGTATAATATGCTGATTTACAAAATGAAAGTGAGAAAGGATAGGGAGATTATATTTTGGTTTTTGATATATGTGTCATTGGTTTTTATCTTTACGAATTATATGGGGATAGAACACTGCCTCAGGGAGAATGAGAAATACAGATAAAAATGGAATCTATACAAGTAATTCATGTGGACAATCTTTAAAGATAAAAGAAGAAAATATTTATAATGCTATTAAGCTAACCAAGGATGTAATTTAAAACCCTCACACCTTTATTGCTCAAGTGACTCTATTTATTCTTAGAGCAGTGTCCCAAGAGGGAGATATTGTAGACAGAGATTAAACCATTGACCATGTTTCCTTAGTTTTACAGAGTGGGGAATTGGTGGACCTCATGTATCACTTCAAGTTGCCTGGAAGCCATTTGAGGTAAACCAATTAAAATGATTCTACATCTGAAATATTTGACATTGACATACATACAATTATCCATGGATTATTCAGGATATTTATAATTAATGGCATTTGCAAGACAATGAGGCTGAGATGGCCAAAGACAAAGTCATTTCATTATAAGAGACGAAAATTTCAACTTGTCTTCGTAAAAATCTTACATTTTTAACCTGGATTTCAAATTTTATCACTGTCAATTTCAGTATTTCATGTTCTCTGAGAGCATTTCTATATATAGCCCTTTACTGCTCCTCTGCTTATTTATTTATTCAACAAGTATTTATTAAGTACCTACTATATGTCATTCAGAGAATCAGTAGTGAACCAATATCAGATAAAGTCCTGGTTCTCCTGGAATTTATATTCTAGTATGGGAGTTAGACAGACAGACAGACAACTAGCCAGCCAGCCAGCCAGATATCAGATTCTCATTAAGAACAACAAGCCTGGATAGGGATAGAGCTAAGCACAGGGAGGGCAGGATTCTGCCTCAGATAAAGTGGTCAGAGAAGGTTCCTCTGAGGGAATGAACAGAATCTTAAAAGGGAATAGCTGGAAAAATGTGACCTTGGCAGAGAGAAGCCTAAGAGCAAATGCCCACAAGTGCGAATATGCCTAGGTATCCTGAGAATAGCCAGGAGGCTGCACAAGCTGAGAAAGCAAATGCAGTTGGAGAGTTGGTGGGAAAAGATGGTGTGGATCATATAAAAGGCCATGACAAGTGCCATGGACCTTATTTTATGGAAGTAATGGATTTATATCTATGGAAAAATACTGAAAGGTTCGGAGTAGAAGAGTGATATGATATAATTTGCATTTTAAAAGAATCTCTGACTGCCATGTGGAGAATAAGCTTCGGGGAACATGGGTAGGAACCTGGAGACCAGTTAGGAGGCTACTGCATGAATCTGGGAAAGAGACGAAGGGGGTTTGGCCTAGGATGATAGAGAAAGGAGGTGCACTGAACACTGTTGAGACAGAGGTCATATTTTGAAGTTAGAGCCAATAAGATCTGCTGCTAGATTGAATGTAGTTAAATGAGAGAAAAAGAAGAGTCCAGAACAATTCCAGTGTTCAGCTTAAGTGCATGGCTGACTGATGGAACTGTTCACTCAGAAGGAGAATAAGGGCAAGAGTGCTGGATAACAGGGCTTGAATGAGCTCAGTTATGACATATTAAAGTGAGATACCCATTAGCTGCCAAGGTGGAGAGGCTGGGTAGGCAGTTTGATTTGCAAGCCTGGCATTCAGTGGAGAGTTCAAGGCTGGAGATAATCTGGGAATTTCTTTATATACACACTGTCTAAAACTATAGAACTAGATAAGCTCACACAAGGTGTGAATTCAGATTAAAAAGAGAAGAGGTACAAGGATTGAACCCTGGGACCTGCCAACGTTTAGAAATAGGGAGAAGAGGAGAAGCCACAGAAGAGATTAAGAAGAGAGGGAAAACCGGGAGGACGGTCTAATGGAAACCAAGTGAGGCAAGAGTTTAGAGAAGGCAGGAGCAGTTCTTAAAAGTTTTGAGCATAATTGCACTATGGCTATGAAAAGCGTTTTATTAGAGGAAGCTGGGTGATCAGTACACGGGAACCCTATGAGCTATTTTTGCAACTTCTGTGGGATTCTAAAAGTATTTGAAAGTAGACATTTAAAAAATAGTTAAAAAGTGGTTTCAGGAAGATGAGCAAACAAATGGTGTTGAGAAGTCTGTTGAGAAGAGGGTGTGGGGCTGAGGATTTAATGTGGCAACGTAGAACTCATGAATGATTTTGCTGAGAGCAATGTCATGGAGTGGGAAAAACAGAAGTTCGAAGCCAGCGATTTCAAGAGAGAATGGTAATAGAGGATGTCAAGACAGTGAGCAGGGACAATTCTTTGGAGGAGTTTTACTAGAAGAGAGAACAGAGGAACACCGTAGTAGGCAGAGGTGTGAATGGGGCCAGGAGGAAAGCATTTTAAACTACAGCTAGCAGTTGAACGTCCTGCTGCTTAATTGCAACATTTCACTAGCCACCATTTCTTGTTGTGATATTTTAAATCATTTAGTTCTGACAGTTGTGCGTTTTCTCTTACCACTCGTGAGTTTGCTTTTCTTTCTTTCTTTTTTTTTTTTTTAGTTGTGACTGCCCTTTAAAATTAGTTCCTTTGGTTTCGCCCTGCCGTCGATCACTGGTGCAAAGCATTTGTCAGCTGCTCGCTTCCGCAGACTGTTTTCTGCCCCCCAAAATCTCTAACTGATTCTCCTCAGGAATTTTAGAACTCCAAGAACACCATATGTGTGTGCACACTTAAGGTTCACATTTGTGTCCGTATGTGTAAATCCGTGTGTGTTTAGCCGTCATTCAACAGAATTCATATAGGAAACTTTGTGGAAAGAATGTGGCCCTGGGTTTTAGGAGGATACAGAAAGAATGGAGCGCGTCAAGGGCTAAGTGTTTGGAGACTGTGGACGCGCTGTGGCTCACTGTGGTTGTGGCCTCCTTTCTGCGTCTGCTTTATCATTTTGTATCTCAGAGGACCACAGACCCTAAATACTTCTTGTCTCCTTGAGCATCTCCTACCAACACTTGTAACGGAAGTCCAATAGGCATGGCCAGGTGGTGCTTTTTAACCAACAGCGCATACAACGTTTGCCCAAGTGTAGTGCGGGAAAATACACAGCGAATGCCTGTTGCTTTTCAGAGAGATTCGGCAACAACAAAAGGCAAACACTGAGTTTCACAAAGCACATTAAACAGGGCAAACAGACCTCTAATCCAATGGTTTAATTACAGTATAGGGCATTCATTGTGGCAAACCATGCTTAGCATTTCAAACCACTCCATGTGTTTCTCAATAAAAAGGAAAGCTCACCCAAAACCCCACAATGCTTCTCACACCCTACAAAACCAATGGTGTCATAGAATAATGTTCTGTTTGTTTTGTTCTTAAGTTTTCAAACCATCCCAATTTAACAAGAGCTGACTAAAATTTGAAAGACTCCTTTTATACTTTTTTCACATCTTCTACCCAGTCTGACTGTCTGTCCTCCTGCCTGCATGCCTCCCCACCCCCCTCCCGTTTATTTACAGTCTTTTGAGGAGGAGTTTGAGGTGCAAGTTTCTAAGCTATAATTACCTCACCAGTTAAGATCATCATCAGTCCAGTCAAGGCCTCTGCAAATCATGACATTTTGTTATTTCCCCCTTTACAGGCAGCCACCCTTGGGTACTTTATGCCCTTGGATGTGCATGCAAACTTTAAGGGTATTTTGTGTATGCATGTGTGCTTAATTTGCATAAATGGTTTTGTGCTATTAGCTTCATTTTTTAATTTACTTTTAAAATTCATCCTTAGGTTTTTATATATATTCATCTAGTAAAGTTCATTGCTTCTAACTACTTCATGGTATTTCTCCAATATGCATCTCCATTTTTTTAGTAATAAACATCCAGTTTGCTTCCAACCCTAAATGTAGTGACTGTCTTCACATATGTGCACTTACAGCATATACCCAGAAGGGGAATTGTTGGGTCACGCAGTAAATGTATACTTTGCAAAGCACTGCCTTGTTGCTCTTCAGAATAGCATTACTAACCTATATACCCACAAAAGTGCATGAGGACTCTCATTTCCGCATATCCTAACGAACACTTGATGTTATCTGACTTTGTGATTCTTCTTAAAGATTTTATTTACTTATTTGAGAGAGAAAGGGAGAGAGCATGAACAGGAGAGGGGCAGAGGGAGAGGGAGAAGCAGACTCACCACTGAGCAAGGAGCCCGATGAGGGCTCCATCCCAGGACCCTGGGATCATGAACTGAGCCAAAGGCAGACTTTTTTTTTTTTTAATTTTTTTATTAACATATAATGTATTATTTTTTTCAGGGGTGCAGGTCTGTGATTCATCAGTCTTACACAATTCACAGCGCTCACCATAGCACATACCCTCCCCAACGTCCATCACCCAGCCAACCCATCCCTCCCACACCCCTCCCCTCCAGCAACCCTCAGTTTCTTCCCTGAGATTAAGAGCCTCTTATGGTTTGTCTCCCTCTCTGGTTTTGTCCTGATTCACTTTTCCCTACTTTCCCCTATGATCCTCTGTCTTGTTTCTCAAATTCCTCATATCAGTGAGATCATATGATACTTATCTTTCTCTGATTGACTTATTTTGCTTAGCATAATACCCTCTAGTTCCATCCATGTCGTTGCAAATGGCAAGATTTCAAATTTTTGATGGCTGCATAATATTCCACTGTGTGCGTATATATATACACACATTGGATATGTATATATACATACATATACATATATATACCACATCTTCTTTATCCATTCATCTGTTGATGGACATCTAGGCTCTTTCCATAGTTTGGCTATTGTGGACATTGCTGCTATAAACATTGGGGTGCCCGTGCCCCTTCGGATCACTACATTTGTATCTTTGGGGTAAATACCCAGTAGTGCAATTGCTGGGTCATAGGGTAGCTCTATTTTCAACTTTTTGAGGAACCTCCATACTGTTTTCCAGAGTGGCTGCACCAGCTTGCATTCCCACACACAGCGTAGGAGAGTTCCCCTTTCTCCGCATCCTCACCAACATCTGTCGTCTCCTGACTTGTTAATTTTAGCCATTCTGACTGGTGTGAGGTGGTATCTCATTGAGGTTTTGATTTGGGTTTCCCTGATGCCCAGAGATGTTGAGCACTTTTTCATGTGTCTGTTGGCCATTTGGATGTCTTCTTTGGAGAAATGTCTGTTCATGTCTTCTGCCCCATTTCTTGATTGGATCATTTGTTCTTTGGGTGTTGAGTTTGAGAAGTTCTTTATAGATTTTGGATACTAACCCTTTATCTGATATGTCATTTGCAAATATCTTCTCCCATTCTGTCGGTTGTCTTTTGGTTTTGTTCACTGTTTCCTTTGCTGTGCAAAAGCTTTTTATCTTGATGAAGTCCCCATAGTTCATTTTTGCTCTTGCTTCCCTTGCCTTTGGTGATGTTTCTAGGAAGAAGTTGCTACGGCTGAGGTTGAAGAGCTTGCTGCCTGTGTTCTCCTCAAGGATTTTGATGGACTCCTGTCTCACATTTAAGTCTTTCATCCATTTTGAGTCTATTTTTGTGTGTGGTGTAAGGAAATGGTCCAGTTTCATTCTTCTGCAAGTGGCTGTCCAATTTTCCCAACACCATTTGTTGAAGAGACTGTCTTTTTTCCATTGGACATTCTTTCCTGCTTTGTCGAAGATTAGTTGACCATAGAGTTGAGGGCCCATTTCTGGGCTCTCTATTCTGTTCCATTGATCTATGTGTCTGTTTTTGTGCCAGTACCATACTGTCTTGATGATGACAGCTTTGTAATAGAGCTTGAAGTCCGGAATTGTGATGCCACCAGCTTTGCTTTGCTTTTTCAACATTCCTCTGACTATTCAGGGTCTTTTCTGGTTCCATACAGATTTTAGGATAATTTGTTCCATTTCTTTGAAAAAAGTTGATGGTATTTTAATAAGGATTGTATTAAATGTGTAGATTGCTCTAGGTGGCATAGACATTTTCACAATATTTGTTCTTCTGATCCCTGAGCATGGAATGTTTTTCCATTTCTTTGTGTCTTCCTCAATTTCTTTCATGAGTATTCTATAGTTTTCTGAGTACAGATTCTTTGCCTCTTTAGTTAGATTTATTCCTAGGTATCTTATGGTTTTGGGTGCAGTTGTAAATGGGATCGACTCCTTCATTTCTCTTTTTTCTGTCTTGTTGTTGGTATATAGAAATGCAACTGATTTCTGTGCATTCATTTTATATCCTGCCACTTTGCTGAATTCCTGTATGAGTTCTAGCAGTTTTGGGGGTGGAGTCTTTTGGGTTTTCCACATGAAGTATCATATCATTTGCAGAAAGTGAGAATTTCACTTCTTTGCTGATTTGGATGCATTTTCTTTCTTTTTGTTGTCTGACTGCTGAGGCTAGGACTTCTATTACTATGTTGAATAGCAATGGTGATAGTGGACATCCCTGCCATGTTCCTGACCTTAGGGGGAAAGCTCTCAGTTTTTCCCCATTCAGTATGATATTAGCTGTGGGTTTTTCATAGATGGCTTTTATGATATTGAGGTATGTACCCTCTATCCCTACACTGTGAAGAGTTTTAATCAAGAAAGGATGCTAGACTTTGTCAAATGCTTTTTCTGCATCTATTGAGAGGATCATATGGTTCTTGTTCTTTCTTTTATTAATGTATTGTATCACATTGATTTGCGGATGTTGAACCAACCTTGCAGCCCAGGAATAAATCCCACTTGGTCGTGGTGAATAATCCTTTTAATGTACTGTTGGACCCTATTGGCTAGTATTTTGGTGAGAATTTTTGCATCCATGTTCATCAGGGATATTGGTCTGTAGTTCTCCTTTTTGATGGGGTCTTTGTTTGGTTTTGGGATCAAGGTAATGCTGGCCTCATAAAATGAGTTTGGAAGTTTTCCTTCCATTTCTATTCTTTGAAACAGCTTCAGAAGAATAGGTATTAATTCTTCTTTAAATGTTTGGTAGAATTCCCCTGGGAAGCCATCTGGCCCTGGGCTCTTGTTTGTTGGGAGTTTCTTGATTAGTGCTTCAATTTCCTTAGTGGTTATGGGTCTGTTCAGTTTTTCTGTTCTTCCTGGTTCAGTTTTGGTAGTTTATATGTCTCTAGGAATGCATCCGTTTCTTCTATACTATCTAATTTGCTGGCATAGAGTTGCTCATAATATGTTCTTATAATTGTTTATATTTCTTTGGTGTTGGTTGTGATCTCTCCTCTTTCATTTATGATTTTATTTATTTGGGTCCTTTCTCTTTTCTTTTTGATAAGTCTGGCCAGGGGTTTACCAATCTTATTAATTCTTTCAAAGCACCAGCTCCTAGTTTCGTTGATCTGTTCTACTGTTCTTTTGGTTTCTATTTCATTGATTTCTGCTCTGATCTTTATTATTTCTCTTCTCCTCCTGGGTTTAGGCTTTATTTGCTGTTCTTTCTCCAGCTCCTTTAGGTGTAGGGTTAGGTTGTGTATCTGAGACCTTTCTTGTTTCTTGAGAAAGGCTTGTATTGCTATATACTTTCCTCTTAGGAATGCCTTTGCTGCATCCCAAAGATTTCGAACAGTTGTGTTATCATTTTCATTTGTTTCCATGAAATTTTTTAATTCTTCTTTAATTTCCTGGTTGACCCAGTCATTCTTTAGTAGGATGCTCTTTAGCCTCCATGTATTTGAGTTCTTTCTGACTTTCCTCTTGTGATTGAATTCTAGTTTCAAAGCACTGTGGTCCGAAAATATGCAGGGAATGATCCCAATCTTTTGGTACCAGTTGAGACCTGATTTGTGACCTAGGATGTGATCTATTCTGGAGAATGTTCCATGTGCATAGAGAAGAATGTGTATTCTGTTGCTTTAGGATGGAATGTTCTGAATATATCTGTGAAGTCCATCTGGTCCAGTGTGTCATTTAAATCCTTTATTTCCTTGTTGATCTTTTGCTTAGATGATCTGTCCATTTCAGTGAGCGGGGTGTTAAAGTTGCCTACTATTACTGTATTATTGTTGATGTGTTTCTTTGATTTTATTATTAATTGGCTTGTATAATTGGCTGCTCCCATGTTAGGGGCATAGATATTTAAAATTGTCAGATCTTCTTGTTGGATAGACCCTTTAAGTATAGTGTCCTTCCTCATCTCTTATTAGAGTCTTTGGTTTAACATCTAATTTGTCTGATGTAAGGATTGCTATCCCAGCTTTCTTTTGATGTCCATTAGCATAGTAAATGGTTTTCCACCCCCTCACTTTAAATCTGGAGGTGTCTTTGGGTCTAAAATGAGTCTCTTGCAGACAGCATATCGATGGGTCTTGTTTTTTAATCCAATCTGATACCCTGTGTCTTTTGATTGGGGCATTTGGCCCATTTACATTCAGGGTAACTATTGAAAGATATGAATTTAGTACCATTGTATTGCCTGTCAGGTGACTGTTAACTGTATATTGTCTCTCTTCCTTTCTGGTCTATGTTACTTTTAGGCTCTCTCTTTGCTTAGAGGACCCCTTTCAATATTTCTTGTAGGGCTGGTTTGGTGTTTGCAAATTCTTTTAGTTTTTGTTTGTCCTGGAAGCTTTTTATCTCTCCTTCTACTTCAGTGACAGCCTAGCTGGATATAGTATTCTTGGCCGCATATTTTTCTCATTTAGTGCTCTGAATATATCATGCCAGTCCTTTCTGGTCTGCCAGGTCTCTGTGGATAGGTCTGCTGCCAATCTAATGTTTCTACTGTGTAGGTTACAGACCTCTTGTCCTGAGCTGCTTTCAGGATTTTCTCTTTGTCTCTGAGACTTGTGAGTTTTACTATTTAGATGTCGGGGTGTTGACCTATTTTTACTGATTTTGAGGGGGGTTCTCTGTGCCTCCTGGATTTTGATGCCTGTTTCCTTCCCCAGATTAGGGAAGTTCTCTGCTATAATTTGCTCCAATATACCTTCTTCCCCTCTCTCTCTTCTTCTTCTTCTGTGATCCCAATTATTCTAATGTTGTTTCACTTTGTGGTATCACTTATCTCTTGAATTCTCCCAAAGGCAGACTCTTAATGAACTGGGCCACCCAGGCGCCCCCTGACTTTGTGATTTTTGCCAATCCAATAGGTGCAAGGATTTGTTTCTTTTGCACTTATCTTATTACTATTTCAGCTGAAAAAATTCTTTGTATATTCACTAGATGCTCAGTTTTTCTCTCTGTGAACTGTCAGTTCTTCCCCCCTCAACACCTTTCCTGTTGGGTTTCCTATATTTTCTTATTGATTTGCAGGGGTTATATGGGTGTTCTAATGATTAATACCTTGTTGGTTTTTGATGAGGTGACTATATGCCAGATTTATGCCCATTGTCCTAGCTTAATAATTAATAGGACACTCTTTTGTTATCACATATATCCTTAAGTTTGGATTTTGCACATACCTTCTCCCAGTCTATGACTCTTTTTTTGATTTTGTCATTGGTGTTTTAATGCAGTTAAGTTTATTAACTTGTTGCATTGTTGTTTATGCTTTTGAAGTTTTTGAAGAAGTCTGTTTTTAATCCAGTTTTGTATTATTGGATGTGTAGGTTTTTCTGGCCATTTGCTATTTCAGACAATGCTGTATTGAACATCCTTTACATCTCTTTGTTCATATGTGTGAGATTTTCTCTAAGTTATGTATCTATGTGGGTGAGACTGCCATGTGCCAAACAATTCCAGCTTCCTTTTCCTCTATATTCACTGTGGCTGGAATACATTCCATAGTGTCTGTTACAGTTGTTAGCTGGGTGCTATGTGACTGGTTTCTGGCCAGTAGAATGTGTAGAAGTGATATATGATTTTTCCAGTCCTGGCTCATGAAAGCTTCCCATAGGGGATCCTCCAGTGCTCCTTTCCCTTCCCTTGCTCTCTGGTCAGATGCAGTGAAGAACTTAAGCCTGGGTGATGGATATGCTACCAGATAGAAATACCTTCAGACCTGGAATTGCTAGATGGAAGGCCATCACTTAATATTAGAGTGGGACTTATGTGAGCACAGAAAAATATTTGTTTAGCTACTAATATTTTGAGGTTGTTTTTATACTAGTATATTAGTTTGCTAGGGCTTCCATAACAAAATAACACAGACTGGGTGGCTTAAATAACAGCAATTTTTTCCAACAGTTTGGGAGGCTAGAAGTCCAAGATCAAGGTGTTGGCACAAGTTTGGTTTCTCCTCAGTTCTTTCTCTTGGCTTGTAGATAGTTATCTTCTTGTTGTGTCCTTATATAGCCTTTCCTCTGAGTATGTGTATCCCTGGGATCTCTCAGTATGTGTGTCCAAATTTCCTCTTCTTATAAGGACATCAGTCAGATTGAATTAAGGCCATCTGTACAGCCTCAGTTAACCTAAATTACTTCCTTAAAGGTCCTTTCTCCAAATACAATCATATTCTGAAGTACTGACACTTAGGGCTTCAACATACGAATTTTGAGGGACACACAAGTCCATAACAAGCAGTTAGCAATATTTACCTTGACCAATATCACTAAGCAGTGGAATTGCTAGATCCTGGGAACTTTACAAGATATTGTAAATTTACTCTCCAAAATACTTATATTAACCCACACTCTTACCCTTGTGCATAATTCTTATTGCTTTACATTTTTGCCTTCATTTGGTTTTGTCAGACTTTTCCATTTGTCCCAATTTGATGGGTATAAAATAGATATATCTTTTCCTGTCCCTTTACTTTCCACTTTCATGTATCATTTTCTTTTCACTACATAATTGTTGAAATTTTATTGACTCTAATTTATTTATTCAATTTGAGATACTTTGTCTTTTGATTAGCAAAGTTTAAGCCACTTAACATTTATTGCAATCATAGTTTTATTAGGACTTATGCTACCTTTTTTCATGTTTTTATTACCTAAATTCTTAGTTTTGTTGTATTTTGTTTTTCCTGTTTCTCTTATTTTCCTCTTTTTACTGTGTACTAATCAGTCTTCTAACCATCATTTTGGAAATATTTAGATTTGTCTTCTAATTATTATGTATTTATTTTTCTTCTCCTTCTTGTTCTTGTTCTTCTTGTTTGTTTTCTTTCTCCTCTCCCCTCCTTCTCTCTCTCTGTGTTAGTGCATGCATATAGAGATACAAGTTGTTTACTCACACTTATTTCCCATATCACATGATTTCCTTTTGCCTTTAATTCTTTTTTTTTCCTTGAAATATTTCTTCCACATGTGTTTTCAGACTGTTTTTGTGAGATAAATGATTTTGGGTCTCATAACTATAATAAAGTCTTTATTTGGCTCCTCTAAGTAAATAATAATTTATCTATTATATTCTAGTTTTATAGTTGTTTTCCTTCAACACTGAAAATATTTCTCTGCTGTATTCTTGTAACAAGGAATGTTTTTGAGAACTTTAATGTTAATCTGATTCTTCTTTCTTGGATAGGTGATGTCCTTTATTCTTTGGGAGCTTTTAGAATTTTTTTGTTTGATGTTCTTAGATGTTACTATTAGTGTTTTTAGGTGTGGTTTTTAATTCTCCATACTTGTTGATATTCAATGAGAATTTGTTATCTCAAGTATTATATTTTTCTTTAAGTTTAGTGAATTTTGAACCATTATTTCCTCAAATATTTTATTCACTTTTTTCTTTTGATATTTCAATTTTATGAATGTTGATACTTCTTTTCTCCATTTTTCCTTTGTTCTTGTATCTCTTTATTCTTCTCTGATGTCCAGTGTGTCCTTCATCTTGATTTTCCATATCCCAAACTCATACTTCGACAGCACTCAACTATATATCTATTCCCTTAAGAACATTTTGCAATTAATATATTTTATATCCTTTATCAATAATTAATTTTTCTTTATAGCTACTTTTTCCTTACTAATTTTTTCAATACTTTTCTTTGATAATATTTAATTTGGCTTTAAAATTTGTGTTTTTGCTGCATTATGACAAAAAAGAAATAAAATAAGCATACAGATTGGAAGGAGAGAAGCAAAATTCCCTGCTTGAAAGACATGGTCATTTATACAGAAAATCCTAAATTATCTAACAAAAAAAGGCTACTAGAGCTAATAAGTTTTTCAAGGTTGTAACACATGAGGTCAATCTAGAAATATTGATATGTGTGTATGCAATATATACATATACAAATACATATTGTATACAACATATACATGTGCAAATATATGTATATGTGCAAATTATATACAAATATCCAAATATATATACTTTTATATTTGTATACTAGCAATGAATGGTCAGCAATTGAAATTTTAAAATGTTCTTTTTTAAATTAAAATTTCATTTAAAATTGAAATAAAAATTGTTAATGTAAATATATTTATATACAGATATACATAAATATGTATACTAGTAATGAAAAATCTGCAATTGAAAATTTAAAAGCAATACCATATACAATTGCATCAAACTATTAAAAATACTTAGGGATAAATTTGATAAAAGTATGTACAACTTGAAAACTACAGAACATTCTGAGAAAAATTAAAGAAGAATGAGAGAGATATGTTGTGTTTTTGAATTGGAAAAATCACTACTGCTAAAATGTTATTTCTTTTCAAATTAGTGAATGGATTCAAAGCAACCCCAAAGTCCTATCAAACTTCTTTGTAGAAATTGACAAGTTTTTTTAATTTACGAGTTTATTCTAAAATTTATATGGAAACATAAAGTACTTAGAATTGCCAAAACAACTTTGAAAAAGAAGACCAATATTGACAGATTTACATCAGCTGATTTTGATCTTATAAAGCTACCGTAATCAGGGTAATATGGTATTGGCTTTAAAAGAGTCATATTTACCAATGGGAAAGAATAGAGAGTTTAGGAAGAAATACACACATGTATGATTAATTAATTTTTGACAAAAATACCAAGGCAGTTCAATGTAGAATAATAATCTTTTCAACAAATGATGGTGGAACACTTAGTCATATGCAAAAAGTGAACTCTACCCTTATGTCATACCATATATAAAAATGAACTCAAAATGAATTCTAAATGTAAAACCTAACATTATAAAACTGTAAGAAAACAGGAGAAAATCTCAGTAACTTTGAAGTTGACAAAGATTTCTTAAATACTTCATTGAAAACAAGAAATAGAAAAACCTAATATATAAATTAGACTTAACTTAAATTTTTTTTAAAGTTTGCTCTTCAAAATCTGTTACAAGTGGCTCAGTTGGTTAAGCATCTGCGTTCAGCTCAGGTCATGATCTCAGCGTCCTGGGATCAAGCCCCACATCAGGCTCCCTGCTCAGCAGGGAGTCTGCTTCTCCCTCTCTCCCCACCCCTGCTCATGCTCTTGCTCTCTCTCTCTCTCAAATAAATAAATAAAATATTTTTTAAAAAATCAGTTACAAAAACAGAATGACAAGACACTGATTACAAGGAAATATTGGCAAAATACATATCTGACAAAACCTGTGTCTAGAATATACAATGAATTCTTAAAATTTAATAAGACAACCCAATTTTTTAAATGGGCAAAAGATTTGAACAGACAATTCATCAAAGAAGATATACAGATAGGAAATAAGCACATGAAAAGATACTCAACATCATTAATCAATGGGGAAATGCTAACTAAAAACTACAATGGGATAATGGTAGATACCCACTAGAGTGAATAAAATTCAGAAGGCTGTTTATATCCAAGTTCTGGTGAGGATGTAGAGCAACTGAAACTCATACACTGCTGGCAGAAATGTAGAATAGTACAATCACTCTGAAAAACAATTTTACAGTTTCTTAAAAAGTTAAACATGTACCTGTAATACATTCAACCATTTCTCTCCTAGGTATTATTGACCCAACAGAAATGAAAGCATGTGTCCACACACAAATGAAATCTTTGTAACAGCTTTATTTATAATAGCAAAAATCAGGAACCACCCAAAAGTCCATCAACGAGTGGATAAACAAGTTGTGTTATAGCCATACAATGGAATACTACTCATCAATAAGAAGTAATGAACTAGTGATATACACAACAGCATAGATGAATTTCAAATAATTATGCTCAGTGAAAAAAGCCAGACACAAAACAGTATATTGTATATTTCCAGTTCTATAAAATTCTAGAAAAATATAAACTATAGTGACAGCAGACCAGTGATTGCTTGGGGACAGAGGGTGGAAGAGGAATGGGGAGGGGGAGATGAAGAAATTCTTGAGGGTGATGGAAATGTCTTTTATCTTGGTTGCGATGATGGTTTCGTAAGTCTATAAATATGTCAAAACCTATCAAATTGTACACTTCAAATAGTTTATTGAACATCAGTAATACTATTCAATAAATTTGAAAAACAAAATGAGAAAAAATTTAAAAAGAATCTGTTACAAGACAACAGCACTTTTAAAGCCAAGATCCTTTCCCCCTCAGGCATTTGCTAATTTGATTTATAAACACTTTTCCCCAGGCTGTAGCATATATTTTTATTCTCTTAATAGTGCCTTTCAAAGCATAGAACTTCTTAATTTTAATGGACTCCAATTTACTATTTTTTCTTTTATGGCTTCATACGTAAGAATTCTGCTTAATTCAAGCTTGCAATTTTTTTTAAAGTTTTCTTGTAGAAGTTTTATGGTTTTAGGGTTTACACATAAGTCCATGATTCATTTTGGATTTCATTTTGAGTTTTATTTGTTGTTTGTTTTGAGGTATGGCTCAAAGTTCATGTTTTTGTATGGGGATATTCAATTTTCCTAACACCATTTGTTGAAAATATTCTTTCTTCACTGAATTGAATTTGCACCTTTGTCAAAAATCAGTTGACAATATATGTGTAGTTCTATTTTGGAGCTCTCTGATCTGAGGCTTGAGACATAGAGGATAAACAGAAAGCAGCAGCCTAGAGCTTGCTGCAGTTCCTGTGGGTTAGAAAGAGAAAAATTGGCTTTCAAGACTATCAAAGTCGTGAGGAACTGAGGGACCAAGATTCCAGGCAGAAAGGGGCTTCTAAGAGGCTAATAGTTCATTCGGAGATTTTTGCCATCTCAAAGAACTAGGGAAAAAAACAGTTGGAGTTCAGAACTTCCCTTTCTCCCCCAAGGGGGAAAGAGTTCTGGTAAATACTCAGGCTTTCACTGAGATTCTTAAAGGGCTACCCAGGTAAGAAAAAAAAAAAAACAACACCCAGAAATAAAGCAGTCTTAGTCTCAATCCCAGCAAGGTGATCTGCCTGCCAGGAAAATATATTAAATTCACTCTGGAGAAAGACAACATCATTCAGAGTCTCAATTTTTCATATACAAAACCCATTTTTAATAAAATTACCAGATATGTCAGGAAAAAATGAGCAAATAACTAAAAGCAAAGAGCAAACTTAGTCCATAGAAATAAACTCAAAGTAGATAGAAATATTGGGGTTATCAGGCATGAAATGTTAAATAACTATGGTTAAACACACTCAGGAAATTAAATTACGAGATGTAGAATTTTGGCTGAGAACTAGAATCTACTTAAAAATCCAACAGAAATTGTAGAACTAAAAAAATACAATAAATGAAATGAGTATTTCTGTAAAACAATAACAAAAACCATTTGACCAATCATTTGGGGGAGTTTAGCAACTGTATTTTATAAAAATAAATGATTTCAAGAAAGGGTGGCCTTCCAGAATTCCCAGAAAGGAGTGGCTTTCCAGAATTTTATGATTCCTGTCATATCTCCACTTTCCCACCCCTACCTCCAGAGTGGCTGCTAAATTCTTCCCCTTCATTGAGTGGAGTACTTCCAAAGGCCTGCAGGCTCCCGGAGTCTCTTTTCTTTTTACAAGAAGAATCATATTGAATTTTATTTTCTTGGGTTTGTTTCAAAGATGAATGCTTTGTGGTCTGGATCTTTCTTTTCATTATTGACCCTCCCTGCTTATGCACAAAGTATAGACCATACTAGACACTCAGAAAAATAGTTATTGAATGAGAGAATAAGTGAATTAAAGAGTCACAAGAGTCTTTTGCATAATAAAAAAGAACTGACTCAAATTTGTTTTTAAATTTTTGATCTGGGGCACCTGGGTGGCTCAGATGGTTAAGCATCTGCCTTCGGCTCAGGTCATGATCCCAGGGTCCTGGGATCAAGTCCCATATTGGGCTCCCTGCTCTTTGGGAGCCTGCTTCTCCCTCTGCCTCTCTCTCTCTCTGTCTCTCATGAACAAAATAAAATCTTAAAAAAAATTTTTTTTTGATCTGTACTATTCTGGCACACACTGAAAAGCTTGTCTAAATTTTGTACAAAAATGAGGTTGGAAAACACCTTTCAACTATTCCATAAAAGCCAGCTCATTTGATTTTGGTGTAATGAACAAATGTAATGATTTCTAACAAATTTCATTTGTCTAATACAATGGGAAATATTAGCTTTTTTGTAACTTTTGCTCTTTCAAAATGGGAGAATAATACACATGCAGAAACCCATACAAATACTAAATACCCAGCTCAATAATTATCACAAAGTGAACTCACCTCTGGGAGCACCACCAAGATCAAGAAAAGGAATATCACCAGCATCTTAAATGACCCCCTCATCTTTCCTCCCAATTCCTACACCTCTCTCCTCCAGAAATAGTCACTTTATAACTTACAGTTCCATAAATTAGTTTTGCCTCTTTTATAACCTACATAAATAGAATCATACAATTACATATATCTTTTAAAGTTGCATTGCATTGTGGATTTGCATAAGCTTATTTTCTCTAAAATGTTTCCTGAAAAATAATATATTACTATTGTTAGATGATAGATAGATAGATAGATAGATAGATAGATAGATAGATAGATGAATGAGATGTAGATAGATATTTAGACACAGATATAGATACATAATTCTCCAAACAAAACTGTTAGCTCAGAGGGTAAATACTGTAGCAGATTATACTATGTACTGCCAGCCAATGAGGGTTGGCTGTATCAGTCAGAGTCCCATAAAGAAATAGAAAGTACCCTTAGATGAGATTTTTTAAAAAAAGATTTTATTTATTTATTTGACAGAGAAATAGAGAGCACAAGTGGAGAGAATGGCAGAGGGAGAGGGAGAAGCAGGCTCCCCACTGAGCAGGGAGCCCAATACAGGGCTCAATCCCAGGCCCTTGGATCATGACCTGAGCTGAAGGCAGATACTTAACCATCTGAGCCACCCGGGCGCCCCCTTAGGTGAGATTTTTAAGGGAATTTAATAACACTTAGCACAAGTGAGGGCAACATTAAAGGATGCAACAAGGGACGTTGAAGGGTCCAGAGACTTGCAAAAATAGGCAGCATTTACCAACACCAGGCCTGAAGATAAAGAAGAGAGAAAGCAGCGTCTTGGGAGTCCAGTGTGAACTGGAGCCACAGAAGAACCTCCTGACAGGAGGTGTGCAATGATTACCAGAACCAAGATTCCAAAGCAGAAGTGAGTGAGCAAGAATCCTCCCCAGCTTTTCCTTCTTCTCCACAGTTTCTGATGCTGAACCCAACAGGAGCCCAGAGTAACAGAGAGCCCAAATGATGCAGTCCATAGGGTAATGTTCACAGCCTCCCTACCACTCTTGAGAAAAGCAAAACAGAGCAAAAGATTAAGAACTTCATTAACTGAATTCAAATATGGTGCAGGAAAAATAAAACAGTAGAAAAAAAATGAATGAAACCTGAAATTGGTTCTTTGAAAAGATCAGCAAAATTGGCAGGCCCTTAGCTTGATTGATTGAGGAAAAAAAAAGAGATGGCAAAAAAAAAAAAAAAAAAAAAAAGAGATGAGACTCAATTGACCAAAATCAGGACTGAAAGAGAGGATCTTACTACATAATGAAATAAAATATATTCTAAGGCAATACTATAAACAATTTTTCAAAGATTTTATTTATTTATTTATTTATTTATTTATTTATTTATTTATCAGAGAAAGAGAGAAAGAGTGCGCTCACAAGCAGGGGGAGTGGCAGGCAGAGGGAGAGGGAGAAGCAGGCTCCCTGCCGAGTAGGGAGCCCAATGCAGGGCTCAATCCCTGAACCCTAGGATCATGACCTGAGTCGAAGGCAGATGCTTAACCAATTGAGCCACCCAGGCGTCCCTTTAAACAATTTTATGCCAACAAATTACATAGCCTAGATGAAATGAACAAATTTCTAAAAAGACACAAATTACTGAAACTGGTTCAAAAAGAAATAGCAGTTAATGAAATGAGGGATTAAAAAAATAGAAAAAATCAAAAGTTGGGTTTTTTTTTAAATGATCAACAAAATAGACAAAACTCTACCTAATTTTTTAGATTTTTATTTAAATTTAGTTAATTAACATATAGCATATTATTAGTTTCAGAGGTAGAGTTTAGTGATTCATCAGTTGCATATAACACCCAGTGCTCATTACATCAAGTGCCCTCTTTAATGCCCATCACAGTTACCCCATCCCCCCACCCACCTCCTCTCCAGCAATTCTGTTCATGTCTTCTGCCCATTTCTTGACTGTATTTTTTGGTTTTTTGGGTGTTGAGTTTGATAAGTTCTTTATAGATTTTGGGTACTAGCCCTTTATCTGATAAGACATTTGCAAATATCTTCTCCCATTCTGGAGATTGCCTTTTAGTTTTGTTGACTGTTTCCTTGGCTGTGCAAAAGGTTTTTATCTTGATGAAGTCTCAATAGTTCACTATTGCTTTTGTTTCCCTTGCCTTTGAAGATGTGTCTCACAAGAATTTGCTGTGGCCAACGTCAAAGAGGCTGCTGCCTATGTTCTCCTCTAGGATTTTGATGGATTCCTATCTCACATTTAGGTCTTTCATCCATTTTGAAAACTCTACCTAATTTAACCAAGAAAAAAGAGGATTCAAATTACTAAAACCGGAAATGAAAAAAGGGACATCACCACTGACCTTATAGAAATAAAATGAATTATAAGGAAATACTGTGAACAACTGTATGCCAACAAATTACTTAGATAAAATAGGCAACTTTCAAGAAAGACAAAACTACCAAAACTGACTCAAGAAAAACTAAAAAATCAAGATAGACCTATGACAAGTGAAGAGATTGTATTAGTAACAACAGAAACAAATAAACAAACAAAAATCCCACAGAGAAAAGCCCAGGAGGAGATGACTTCACTGGTAAAGACTATCAAGCAAAAGAGTATTAATTAAAACTTAATACTAATTCTTTGAAATTTTTTCCAAAAAAAAATAGAAGATAAGGAAATACTTCTCAACTTATTTTATAAGGTTTATACACCAGACAAAATCATAACAAGAAAGCTACAGATTAATATCTCTTATAAATATAGATACAAAAATTCTCAACAAAATATTAGCAAATTGAATTTGGCAATATATAAAAAGGATTCTGCATCATGATTGTATTTGTCTAGTCAGGGTTAACAGAGAAACAACCAAACTCCCTCCCTCCCCACCTTTCTGTGCATATATACAGTGAGCAAGCTGGTGACTCAGGTGAGCTGATAGTGTAGTTCTAGCCCAAAAGCCAGCAGGCTCAAGACTCAAGAAGAGATGATATTTCAGTTTAAAATGAATGCAAAAGAAGACTGATGTCCAAGCTCAAGTAGGCAGGAGGAATTCCCTCTTATTTGTGGGGGAGTCAGGATTTTTGTTCTATTCAGGCCTTCAACTGATTCGATGAGGGCCATGAACATTAGGGAGGGAAATCTATTTTACTCAGGCTACCATTCAAATATTAATCTCTTATAAAAACACTTTCACAGTATGCCCAGAAAAATGACCATGTATCTGGACACCCAGTGGCTCCATCAAGCTGACACACAAAATTAATCATCACTAAGTCTACTCCCTGTCATCTTGGTACCCATACACATCACCTTAAACCAAATTTAATCTCCAAATAAAGACAATAACAAGGTCATAATTCTGCCTAACATTATACAGTTGTCCTGTGTACAATGAAAACGTAATAACCCCTTCCTCAGAAGAAGAGATAAAGTCCTTGAGTGATGTTTACACCTCTCCTTGATATCCTATAACTTAAATGCTATGGTGTAAAATTAACAATAATTAAATACTATGATATACAGCCAATACATCTTATGTTACATGATAAGGAAAGAAGAGAAGAAAGAACACACACATACACACACACACACATTCATAAGAAATGAGGAAATACTCATGACAATTACAATCCTTGTTTCTATAACTGGTTATGTGGTCATAGCTGATATTTATACCTACCTTCTTCTCTACTCATTCTGTATTCCTTTTGCTTTCAGCAAGCACCTCAACTGGTTGTTATTCAAACAATGTGGTGAGGTGAGGTCACCCAAACCTTTATTCCTGAAAGATCTTGGGCCATTAGTAGTCCTGCCTGGTTTGGGTTGCTGTAGTTTTCCACTGACCTTAATCACAGGGCATAGGAGTCCTAAGAGACATCCTAAGGGATCTCCTGTGTTCCTTCCTTCCCTCCTTGGTGGATGAATAGTCCAATTTCTCCTTGGTAGTCAATATCAATCACTTTATTTTTTTAAAGATTTTATTTATTTATTTGACACGCAGAAAGAGAGAGAGAGAGCGAGCAAGAGAGCACATGCAGGGGGAGTGGCAGAGGGAGAGGGAGAAGCAGATTCCCCCTTAAGCAGGCAGCCCAAGGCAGGGCTTGATCCCAGGACCCTGGGATCATGACCTGAGTTGAAGGCAGATGCTTAACGGATGGAGCCACCCAGGAGCACCTCAATCACTTTAGAAAGCACAGTAACTCCCTTCTTTGCCTGTTGATCCAGAGGCATGGGGAGTGCAAAGTGGCCAGGCAACAGACTTAACTTTCAGTTCAATGGAATCATTGTTGCATCTCCTAGTAGGAGCATTCTTATCTTTGGAACTAAGACTTCTAGGCCAGCGGAGCATAAGTTCATGGGAACAGGAAGAAAAGTCTTACTAGTGGATCACTAGGGCTAATAGTGAATGGCGCTTACTCCATTTCCACTCCTTGATTCCTGGACCCATGAAGTCTGGTGTGGGTGAAACAGCACCATATACACCATATACTGGTCAGAACTTGGCCTTAGCCGTGCAAGGTATAGCCACCTAGCTGGCACTGCAACTGAGTCGTCAAAAGGCGATTCCACCATTCTATCAAGCCAGCTACTTCAGGATGGTGAAAAACATGTTAAGACTAGTGAATTCCATGAGCATGGACCCATTGCTGCACTTTATTTGCTGCAAAGTGAGTCCCTTTATCAGAAGTAATACTGTGTAGGAGACTATGACAGTGGATAAGGCATTTTGTATATCCAATTGGTAGTTTGGGCAGAAGCGCTGTGAGCAGGGAAGGCAAATCCATATCCAGAGTATCTATCGCCCCTTCCATTGATTGAAGTAGCCCAATGTAATCAACCTCCCACTGAATGGTTGGCCAATCACCCCAGGCAGTGGTGCCATAGCAGGGACTCAGGACACTCAGCAGTTGACATAGCCCAGTTAGCCATGGTAAGTGAAAGCCCATGTTGCTGAGCTCATGTGTAACCTCCACCCCAGCAACCATAGGGTGCTCATAAACTCATTGAGCAATGGGAGAGGTGGCTGGGGAAAGAGATTGACTGATACCCACAGAATGGGTCATCTCTCAATTTGATTATTTAATTATTGATTATTTTATTATGAAAATCCTCCTCCTCTGCTGAGGTTACTCTTCAGTGAGTGACAAAATGAGACACAAAATCTTTATGGTTTTTGTCTGTTCAGAGAGGTCTATCCACATACGTCCTCCCTAAATTTTCTTGTCACAGCTTTTCTAATCATGTCCCTTCCAAGTCCCTGACCATCCAACCAAACCATTGACCACAACCCATGAATCAATATAAAATTTCACGTGTGGCCATTTTTACTTCAAGGCAAAGTGAGTAATTGGGTGTGCTGGATGAAGTTCTATCCTAGAAAGATTTCTTTTCACTGCTGCCCTTCAGGGACCTTGCAGAAAGCTATGGATCTCTGCTCTTGAGTCCTGCCTATGAATTGTGAAGAGCATCCGTAAACCAGGCCCAAGTCTTTTATTCCTCTGCCAACTGATTATTGGGAATTCCCCATGAGTACATAGGAATAAGCAAGGAGAAGGCAATGTAGCAGAAGTGGGAACTATGGGCATTTGGGTCACTTATTCATGTAACTTATTTGTGCCTTCAAGGCCTGCTCAGGCCTGATAATGTATATACCATTTCCATTTGATGATGGAATTCTGCTGCACATGCCCAACTTTATGACTTGGTGGGTCAGATAACACCCAGTTCATCATAGGCACCTTGGGCCACATGAGGTCTCTACTAAGGCCAACTAGCAGGTCAAGAGTTGCATCTTAAAAAGAGAGCAGTTATCCAAGAGGATGGTAAGGCTTTGGTAAAAAATACTAAAGGCTTGCACTGCAGTTTACACATATGACCTGCCAAAGGCTCCAAACACCATCCCTATCTGTCACTGAACTTGCAAGTACCACTGGACCTTCTGAATCATATGGCCTAAGTGGCAGGACAGCTTGTACAGGGGTGCGGGTGGCTCAGTTGGTTAAGCATCTGCCTTCAGCTCAGGTCATGATCTCAGGGTCCTGGGATCAAGCCCCACATCGGGCTCCCTGCTCAGTGGGGAGCCTGCTTCCCCTCTCCTTCTGCCTGACACTCCCCCTGTTTGTACTTTCTCTCTCTCTCTCTCTGTCAAATAAATAAATAAAAAATCTTAAAAAAAAAAAAAAAAAAAAGAACAGCTTGTATAGAAGCCTAGACCTTATTCAGAATCTTTTTTTGTTCTGGGCACCTCTCAACACTAGCCCTTATCTTGGACTTCCAGCCTCCAGAACTATGAAAAATAAATTTCTGTTGTTTAAGCTATTAAGTCTATGGTATTTTGTTATGGCAGCCTGGACTAACAAAGACAAGTTTTGGTACCAGGCGTTAGGTGCTGCAGTAACAAATACCTGAAAATGTGGAAATGACTTTGGAATTAGGTAATGGGGAGAAAGTGACAAAGTTTTGAGGTACATACTAGAAATATGGATGTTACAGGCAATTCTGGTGAGGTCTTAGAAATGAGGAATAGGTTTTTGGAAACTGGAGGTAAGATGATTTTTTGCCATAAGGTGGAAAAGAACTTGGCTGAACTGTGTTCCAGTATTTTGTGGAAGATAGAACTTGAGAGTGATGGAGTTGGATATTTAGCTGAGGAGATTTCTAAGCAAAATTTTGAAGGAGTGGCTTGATTCTTTCTGTTTACAGTAAAATGCAAAAGAAAGAGATGGGTTACTTTCTCTTTCTCCATGTAAGGACATGGTGGGAAGGTAGCCATCTGCAAGCCAGGAAGAGAAACCTCACCTAAACCTGACCATAATTGCATCCTGAGCTTGGACTTCCAGAAAATAAACTTCTGTTGTTTAAGTGATCCAGTTGATGGTATTTTATTATGGCAGCACAAGCATACTGATACAATGACCAATTGAGATTTATCCTAAGAATGCAAGATTGGTTTAATATCCAAAAATCAACTAATGTAATACATCATATAATAGAATAAAGGACAAAAACCACATGATCATCTCAATAGATGAGAAAAAAAACTTGTCAAAATTCAACACCCTTATGATAAAAAAATTCAACAACTAATAATAGAAAAGAACATCCTCAACTTGATAACATCTATGAAGAACCCACATATAACTTTATACTTGATGGTGAAAGATTGTGTATTTTTCCAAGGGAAGGATGTCCAATCTCACCCCTTGTATTCAACATTGTACTGAAGGTTCTAGACAGGGCATTTAGGCAAGAAAATGATATAAAAGCTATCCTGATTAGGAAAACAGTAAAACTATTTCTTTTTGTAGATAACATGATCATGTATATAGGAAGTTTTAAAAATTCACTAATTAATTAATTAATTAATTTAGAAAGGTTGTAGGATACAAGATCAATATTCAAAAATTGATTGTATGTCTATGTAGTAGCAATGAATATACTGAAGATATAAGTAAGGAAATAGCTGCATTTGCAGTCAATGAAAAAGATAAAATACTTAGGGATAAACTTAACAAAAGAAGCACAAAACTTATAATTTGAAAACTATAAAATATCATTGAAAGAAATTTTAAAAGACCTATGTAAATGGAAAGACATTCCATGTTCATGGATTGGAAGACACAATATTGTTAAGATGTCAGTGCTCTCCAAATTGATCTACAGATTCAACACAATCTCTGTCAAAATTCTCTATCAAAACTCTATCAAAATGCCTTATTTGAAGAAACTGCCAAATATCTGATACTACAATTAATATGAAAATGCAAGGGACTCAGAATAGCCAAAACAACCTTGAAAAAGAAAAACAAAGTTGAAGGATTCACACTTTCTCATTTTAAATCTATTACAAAGCTACAGTAATCAAGACAGTGTGTTTCTAGTATAAAGATAGATATATAGGTCAATATAATAGAATTGAGACTCCAGAAATAAGCCCAAACATTTATGGTCAATTGATCTTCAACAAGGGTGCCAAGACCATTCAGTGGGAGAAGAATAGTCTTTTCTACAGGTGTTGCTGGACAATTGGATACCCACATGCAAAAGAATGAAACTGGATCTCTACCTCATACCATATACAATAATTAATTCAAAATAAATCAAATACCTAAATGTAAGTGCTAAAATTCTTAAAGAAAACATAGGTGTAAATCTTCATGACCTTGGATTTGGCAGTGGTTTTTTTTTTTTTTTTATGTTATGTTAATCACTATACATTACATCATTAGTTTTTGATTTACTGTTCCATGATTCATTGTTTGCGTATAACACACAGTGCTCCATGCAGAACGTGCCCTCTTTAATACCCATCACCAGACTAACCCATCATCCCACCCCCCTCCCCTCTAGAACCCTCAGTTCATTTTTCAGAGTCCATCATCTCTCATGGTTCGTCTTCCCCTCCAATTTCCCCCCTTGGCAGTGGTTCCTTAAATATAACATCAAAAGCACAAGCAACCAAACTGAGAATAGATAAATTGAACATCATCAAAACTAACAAGTTTTATGCTTCAAAAATGCAACCAATAAAGTGTAAAGACAGACCATAGAGATGGAGAAAATATTTGTAAATCATATATCTGACAAGTGTTTATTATTCAGAATATATAAAGAACTCTTGAAATTCAGTAACTAAAAATAAATAACCCAATTTAAAATTGGGCAAAGTATTTGGATAAATCTTTCCCCCCCAAAAATACAAATGCCTAAAAAGATACAAATGCCAAATAAGCACATAAAGTAATACTCAACATCATTTGTCATTAGGGAAATGCTATTCAAAACCACAATGTGATACCACTTCACACTCAGTAGAGTAGCTATAACCAAAGAAATGAAAAATAATAAGTGTTGGGAAGATGTGGAGAAATTAGAATCCTCACATATTGCTGCTGAAAATTAAAATTGTGTGGCTATTTAGGTAAAAATTTTGTCATTTCTTCAAAAAGTTAAATCATAGAGTTACCATAGGATCCAACAATTCCACTCTTAGCTATATCCCCAAGAAAACTGAAAACATATATTCACATGAAAACTTGTACACCAATGTTCATAACATTATTCATAATAGCCAAAAAGTGGAAACAACTCAAGTGTCCAACAACTGATGAATGTATAAACAAAATGTGGTAATTGCATACTATGGAATATTATTTAGCATTAAAAAGGAATGAATTACTGATACATATTACAATATAGGTGAACCTTGAAAACATGCTAAGTGAAAGAAGCTGCAAAATGCCACATATTATGTGATCTATTTATATAAAGCCCCAGGATAGTCATAGCCATAGTAACAAATTTGATTAATGGTTGCCAGGGACTGAGGGAGTGACTGCTAATGGGTGTGAGGTTTTTTTGTGGGCTGATGAAAATGTTGTGGAAATACATAATGGTTGTTGCTGCATAACTTTTAAAACCTGCTTAATTGCACACTTCTAAAGGGTACATTTTATGGTATGTGCATTATATCTATTTTTTAAAAATACAGTAATCTCTATATTGGTAAAAGTATATAATGACACTTAATAAGCACGTCCTAGAAAACACAAGTGGAAGCTGGCCTCATGATGCTCTTTCTTGGTGCTTTTATTATTAATCAATCAGGTTAAGCTGCTCTTGGTGTGTTCAAGTGATCTCAGAGACAAAACCTCCACCCCAACCAAGTTATTACCCTCTCCGCACCTCATCTCTCAGAAGGGCTCTAAGGCTCACCTCTGAGCCCCTGCGCTTGGGAGTGTGGTGAACCATTTATGTATCAACTACCTTGTGCTCTGATGCTGGTGTCTTGGGAGCATGCCCACAGTGGTGACTGAAGGGAGAGGGACTGTTTCTGAAGTGATGGGCTGATCTCATTAGTATGGGGCAGAATGGGGCCTCTTCAGAGCCTAGATCAGTTGACTGTTATGAAGGGAACGCAGTGAGTGTTACATTCTCTCATTTTTTCCTGTGTAAACACTGGCATTGTATCTGTCTGGCCTAAATGCTACCACTCATCTCAGCCAGACTAAACCTTCCTCCCCACACCCCCATGTGGACAACCTGGACCATGGGAAACCTCTGATACTGATGGGAATGTTTTGTATTCTCAGGTTTGGCTATGTGGAAAGAAGGATGCGAGTTACTGCAGGTTCCAGCCCACCGTGGAGATGCTCATCCTTTGTTTTGACTTCTAGGAAGAACAGCCTCTGAAATGAATAATCCCACATATCCAGGTATTTTAAGCTTCTAATAGTAGAAAAGAAAAATTCTTTAGTTTTGGGAAATCAGAGTTGGAGTAATATCCTGAATTCTTCTAAAAGGTTTTCCTTCAGGGACTAACCCACCCAAATCACAAATCAGAATCAAAGATTCAGAACACCATCAGAACTGATAGATTTTACTTCCCACTGAAGCAAATCTATTAATTTTCATTTTTCAATGTTCTCTTATCCTGTTTTGTCTCAAATAGACCTTCATCTTTTCCAGATTCTTCCTATTCAATTTTTTTTCCTTCCTTCTCATCTCTAAAAGGAGAACCAAGAAGTCTTAAATGACTTACTTGCTACTGTTGTGACCTCTGGTGTCTTCACTTTTTCAGCATTGTATTTTTGAAGAGTGAATTGGTGAAGTTAACTTTAGTCTCAATGACTAATAATACTGACCTTTCTCTTGAAGATGATGTGAGAATTAACACCTTATGAGTAATGCTTACAGGAAGAAAAAATTAAGTTACCTAGGTATTAAATGATCATTTAGGTAATATATAATTACTCAAAATGCCCTCATTTGTATTGAACTATATATCTAGATGTCATTATGCTGTCTCGGAAAGAACACTTCATCATGAACCTAATGCTTATTTATAAGGCAGAGCTTTGCAGAATATCTATCTTGGCTCAACCAAGACTCCACAGGTCATTCTTATAGTAAGTAAGTAAACAACTGAGTCAGAAATAATTTGCCATGAAGGATATGTTTTCTAATTCAAACTACTTAAAATGTATAAACTCTGATTCGCATGCCTTTAGGAATGCTTTCAATAAAAGGTATACTCCACCCATTTATTTTTACTTTGAAAAGTGGATCATTGACCTCTCTTTCCTTTGGTCAAGATGCATGAGATCCAGGAGAGATGAAATCTGGTTTGTACAATCAGCATACAGGCATACATCATTTTATTATGCTTTGCTTTAGTGTACTTCACAGATACTGTGGTTTTTTACAAATTGAAGGTTTGTGGCAAAGCTATTGGTGCCATCGAGCAAGTCTATTGGTGCCATTTTTCCAACAGTGTTTACTAACTTTGTGTCTCTGTGTCACATTCTGGTAATTCTCACAATATTTCAAACTTTTTCATTTGTATTAAATTTGTTATGGTGATCTGGGGTCAGTGATTTTTGATGTCACTATTATAATTTTTTGTGGGAGCCACAAGTTATGGCCATATAAGATGGCAAACATAAATGTGTGTGTTCTGACTGCCCCACCCACTGGCCATCCCCCCATTTCTCTCACTCCCTATTCCGTGAGACACAACAATATTGAAATTAGACCAATTAATTACCCTACAATGGCCTCTAAGTGATCAAAAGAAAGTCACTTAAAATCAAAAGCTAGAAATGATTAAGCTTAGTGAAAAAGGCATATTGAAAACTGAGGTAGGCCAAAATTTTCTAGGCCTCTTGTGCCAAACATTTAGCCAAATTAGGAATGCAAAGGGAAAGTCCCTGAAGGAAATTAAAAATGCTACTCCAGTTAACACACAAATAAGTAAAATGGCCTTATTGCTGATATGGAGAAAGTTTTAGTGATCTAGATAGAAGATCAAACCAGCCACAACATTCCCTTATGCCAAAGCCTAATCCAGAGCAGAGTCCTAACTCTCTTCAATTCTATGAAGGCTGAGAGAGATGAGGAAGCTGCAGAAGAAAAGTTTGAAGCTAGCAGAGGTTGGTTCATGAGGTTTAGGGAAAGAAGCCATCTCCATAACATAAAAGTGCAAGGTTAAGCAGCAGGTACTGATGTAGAAGCTGCAGCAAGTTAGCCAGAAGATCTAGCTAAGATAATTTATGAAGGTGGTTATGCTAAACAACAGATTTTCAATGTAGATGAAACAGCCTTATATTGGAATAAGATACCATCTAGGACTTTTATAACTAGAGAGGAGAAGTCAATGCCTAGTCCAAAGCTTCGAAGGACAGGCTGGCTCTCCTATTAGGGACTAATGCAGCTGGTGAATTTCAGTTGAAGCTAATGCTCACTTACCATTCTAAAATTCCTAGACGCCTTAAGAATTATGCTAAGTTTATACTACCCATGCTTCAGAAATGGAACAACAAAGCTTAGGTGACATTGCAGCTGTTTACATCATGGTTTATGGAATATTTTAAGGCCCCTATTGAGACCTACTGCTCAGAAAAAAAAAAAAAAGATTCCTTTCAAAATATTACCATTCATTGACAATGTACCTAGTCACCTAAGAGTTCTGATAGAGCTATATAGCAGGGTTAATGTTTTCATGCCTACAAACACAGCATCCATTCTGCAGCCCATGGATCAAGTAATTTTGTCTTTCAGGTCTTATTATTTAAGAAATACATTTTGTAAGGCTATTACTACCATAGAGAGTGATTCCTCTGATGGATCTGGGCAAAGTAAATTGAAACACCTTCTAGGAACTTTTTACCATTCTGAATGCCATTACATTTGAGATTCATGGGAAGAGGTCAGAATATCAACATTAACAGAATATGGAAGAAGCTGATTCCAACCCTCACGGATGACTTGGAGATGTCCAAGACTCCAGTGAAGGAAGTAACTTCAGATGTTGTAGAAATAGCAAGAGATCTAGAATTAGAGGTGGTGGGACCTCTGCAGATGGGACTGCATTGCTGCAATCTCATGAGAAAACTTGAGCAGATGAGGAGCTGCTTCTGATGAATGAGTAAAGAAAGTAGTTTCCTGAGGTGGAATCTACTCCTGGCGAAGATGCTGTAAAGACTATTGAAATAACAGCAAAGTACTTAGAATAGCCCATAAACTTAGTTGATAAAGCAGCCGCAGGGTTTGAGAGGTTTGACTCCAATTTTGAAAGAAGTTCCACTATGGGTTAATGCTATCAAACAACACTGCCTGCTACAGAGAAATCATTCATGAAAGGAAGAGCCAATCAATGTGGCAACTTCATTGTTGTCATATTTTTTTTTAATTGCCACAACCACCCCAACCTTCAGCAATGACCACCCTGAACAGTCAGCAGCCATCAACATCAAGTCAAGACCCTTCATCAGCAAAATGATTACAACTTGCTGAAAGCAAAGATGATGATTGGCATTTTTAGCAATAAAGTATTTTTTAATTGAGCAATATACATCTTTTAGAAATACACTATTGCACACTTAATAGACTACAGTATAATGTAAACATAACTTTTACATGTTCTAGGAAGACAAAAAATTCACTTGACTCACTGTACTGCAATATTCACTGTATTGTGGTGGTCTGGAAGTGAACCTGCAGTATCTCTTGGGTTTGCCTATATAATTTCAGCGTTTAAACCACTGTTTCCTCCTATAGTAGTTCTCTTTTCTTACCAGGCTTTACAGAGTAGTTTCTCCCTTGTCTTACAAAAAGAAAAATGGTTTTTACCTGTTGATTTGTGTTTTATGAGAATTCCCTGCTTTTCTCTGCTCATGACTAGACAATTCCCTGTGGATAATATTTGATGTGCTCTGTCATAACAAAATGTATTGATATTCCTGTACATCTCGCTTGAGTAGTTGGCTTATTAGGCAATACACTGGCATTAAAATTCTCATATATTCAGGACAGCTCTGTATACCTAATTAAAGCCCAGTGTTTTTACATTTAAAATGACAATTAAATTTACAAGAAAAGCTTTTAGTTGGCATTTGTGATTGTACCACAAATTCATCTCGCTTTCTGAACCTTTGTCTATTCCAAAGCTCCTCTATGTGAGTTCTTTAACGGTCTGGTTAACAATGTTTCCACCCCTTTAAAAAGTTTAACATCAACTAGGGAACTATGAGTCATCATTGCTAATAAATATTAAGGCTAGAGTTGAATTATGGTTTTATCCTGGGGTCAGTTCTAAATGGAATGGTATCTACATGATGCCACAATCATCAACTGAAGAGTTTTAGGAACAATTAATCTTTTGGTTATGTTATCTGGATTTTTTTTCTTTTTAAAAAATTAAATGCTTTCATTGAGTCATACAAACTGTCTATTTCAGGCTTAAGTGAGTCTCTCATTAGTCCAATCATTGTATTAAATATTTGTAGGAGATAATTAATGATCATTTTGAGATGACAACATGATATTCTTGCTGATTCAAGAAGAGTTGCTCAATTAAACTGATATACCAGAAAAAGGTGAGAAAAATATACTGTAAAAGTTTTAAGTTTTTCAGATGTCACCAGATGAGAGTGATGAGTTCAGTAACAGCGTCCTGTCCCTCTGAGTTTCCTTTTCCAAGTTAACGTCTTTCTTCCTCTTCTAGCCGAAGCATCATCATTTTTCCATTTATTTTTTGCCTTTGAAGGTGATAGTAGGATTTCATGTATGGCTTTTGCCAACTACTTAAGCCTAAATATTTTAACTCTAAAAATTGGTATAATCATATAGAAGCAACAGTTGAGGTGACAGTGTTTATAATGTTTCTTGAGATCTGCAGATGTTGTTGTAACAATGTAATATGAGTTGTTACTGAGAGCCCCTATATTCTCTGAATCTGGTTTAAAGAGATTTCAACCTCTTTCTTATGGACCCAGAATGTTTTTAAAAATTCTCACAAGAAAACCAGCTCCTTAGTTATTTAAAAAAAAAAACTGAAAGACCAGAATGCCTGAATATTTATCCAGAAGTAGTTTAAGAAAGAGCTAGGTTTTGGGGGGATTTGTTTTGCAAGGGATTAGAAATGGAGTTCAAACTACAAATAAGAAATTTTTCAGTATTCCAGAAAAGGATCATTGGTATATTAGAGAAAGGAGTTGAGAAATGGCAGGAAATCAAGAATTATTAATGGGAAAATAAAAACAGAATGATACTATTATGTAGAGTTTATATACATGTAGAGCTTTAAAGTTTAGAAAGTATTTCTATAGGTTAATTCAGTCCATTTGTACAACATCCCCATGGGATAGGTGGGGCAAAATCTGTGTTTTATGTTTGAGAAAACTGCTATCTGGGGAGGCTAAATAATTTGCCCAAGATTTCATGGCTACCGTTTTACTGAATCAGGATTTGAACATGTCTGATTCTCGGGAGTGATTGTACTGTGCTTTAGAAAGGAAGACAGAACTTTTGCTTGCATAAGAAAGATAACATTTCTAACAGTTTGCTTTAAGATGAATTGCTGTCTTTAGACTTAACATGGATATCCCAGGTACTTGGTCAATGAGAATACATTGGTGCACACATCTGTCTACTCCAATCACCTGGTTCTTTTGTGTTCATTTTGGTCAGGTGAAGACTGAACCCCCAAGGAAGAGGGATCTGCTTTTAGAGTTTCATTGGGTTGTCCTAAGTTAACTGTGTGGTACCATTATTGTCCCTTCTTACCCAGTGCTTTCTCTTCTTGTGGAGTTAATTCTGTCCCAACAGCTCATTCTCAGTGAATGAGTAGGAAATGGGAATAGAAAGGGAATGGGTGAGCAGTGCCAGGAAGAGTGAGCAGGTGTTAGGAGGCAGTAAGCTCAGGGTTCACTTCAACTTCATGGGACGATGAAGAGCTACTTACGCCTTCCTGAAACTCAACCTCTTTAAAACGTTGAGTTTGAGGACAAAGAATTGGTGCATTGAAAATGGAGACATGGTTGTGGGAGAACTGAGGTAGACAGGTTTGGATGTTATTTGTTTACTTGTCCCTGAAATTAGCACTCACACAAACTGGATGAAGGGGTCCCTTTTGCAGAGTTACATTTACTATCTACGGCTTTCCTTTAGGTTAGTGAATTTAACAATATGAATGAAAATAGATGACAGGATTCTGAGGTTGGCAAGAGGTTTTTTACTTAGCTCAATTCATCAAAGGATGGGCTCTGGATAGGAAATGGAAGGGGTAAGAAAGTAGATCTTATCGAAAATGAGAAGCAATTTGAACAGTTATTCCAGGGGAGATACCACTTTCTAGGGCATATTAAAGTCTCCGGGATGCCATGTATAGTTTGGAAGAGAAAAAAAGTAATATACCAAATTTTTGCATATTTCAAATTATAGAATATGAAGTTTTACCAAATCTTTTTAGCTGAAGATTTTCAGAAAACCATGAGAAATCATCTGGGCCAGGGGCTTTAGTTAGAGAAGTTTCAGAAACCCAAAATAAAAAGGAACCACTAATTCCTAGAAGGAAAACAGTTTTGAAGGAAACAAGGATTATCCCAACCCCAATGCTAATGAAAACTGATAGTCCAGGTGATTTCTGTTTGACAAAGAGATTGTCACTGTTGACAGGGATGACTGGCAGGGTGGAAAAATGAAGGAAAAATAAAGCTTTGCAGAAAAACTTCAGAGGAAATTTGACACCTTCAAAACCACAGGTGTGAAGTTAAGTGAAACTGGTAAGTAAAAGTTGGTGTTGTTTTTCAGGGTCTGACACTCTACATACTTTTAGTTCAAAATTTAGGAGTCTGAACAGAGCATATGAGAGAAGTTGGAACATGGGAGGCCAGGAATTGAGGGGTTAGAGAATTGTTTTCTGCCCTGAAAGCCTCCTTAGACTTTATTCTTAAATGTGTTCTACTGTACTCACTGAGAGCTCTAGGAAGACAAGGTAGCTTCTTTTTCTACCAACCCAGCCTGTTTTAAATTCCAGGCTGCAGTGGGCTTTCTAATCCAGCTCTCGGTGGTCATTTATTGAGTGCCTGAGCTTGGTGTGTGTAGATATAAAAATGTTTTAATACACGGCCCTTGCCTTCAATGATTATAAATAATGAATGAATTCCGCCTGAAGATGGATTATTCTGAAATAGAACTAATAATAAAAACTAAAACATAAATATCAAGTAGTATAAATATTAATTTTTCTAGGAATTCAGAGATGGGAGCTACAGTAGTTGGAGAAACCTTTTTGGAAGAGATGGAAGTTGAGTTACATCCCTAAAGCTGAGTAGATTCCAGACTGGGTGAGGATGGGGTTGGAGTGAGGGCTTGTGAAGAAATGGGGTGAGAAATGGGAGGGACACTTCCCAAGGGGCAAAGAAGCTGCTGGAGCAAAGGGACAAGGGATTAAATTTAATAACCCTGAGATGTACTATCTGAGAAACCAAACAGTGACATTTGTAACAATTACTCTTGTTTGGCTCTTCAAGCTAAGCATTTGGGTTTGCTGAGAATTTGAACAGTTGATTGTTTTAAAGAGAGGGAAGACTGACCTAAAGTGAGGGGCACTGGACCTAGGGCTGAATCCTGGCCCTGCCATTCTTTAGCAACATGGTTTCCAACAAGTTTACCTCTTCATGCCTCAAGTTCTTAAATTTTAATTGGGGTTAATATTAGTATTTAATATTGGTATTTGTGAAGTTTAACAAAGAAAATATTTAATATGCTTATTATAGTACTTGGCCCAATAAATCTTACTGTATTAATTTTGTATTTGATGTAATAGAGTCATAAATAATATTAACAATAATAGCAGTAATAAAATTTCAAAGCCAAGTAACATTATGAAAGTCTTAACATGTGCATGAGCACAGAGATTATCTGCAAAGAGTGGATCTTCAGAACCCACTTTTGTCTTCTGATCTCCAAGAAAGATGAAAAAAAGAAAACAATAGCTTTTTTCTTCTCTGACCCTCTCCCCAAGTCCAGTAGTCCCTGAGTGGTCATGAGGATCCCACCACATGCTTTTGCTTGGGTTCACATTGCTTTCCCTGGTGCTGAGGAGGAAGGTACTGAGCTCACTACCTGAGCCAAGATGAAGCTGAATGCTTTCCTGCATTTCCATATGCCATGGGCAGGCTCAATTACCAGTGCCTTTTATTTATACAATTCACATTAAGCTATTTATTTCTTGCCTCTCTTTTTAGCAGGGTAAGCAAGTCAGGGCGGGCCACTTTCTAGTAGATTGTGAGAAAATAGATTTCAGCAATAGCTTGACTTGTGGGTCTGATGTGGAGAGAAGAGAGTCAAAAAGAAATATTCTTGTGGCTTTCTATATGACTGAGAGGTAGCGAGGCTGTTGTTTGCTAGAGCAGCCAATTAAGAAGAGTGACATTCTGGCCACTGAATGTTAATAGGCCGAAGTGGAAGTGCGGTGACCAAAGTTGAGTCATAACTTGAGAGGAAACTAGTCTTACCCATGTTTTTTTGTTCTTTAGTGCAGACCCTTAGTAAGCTCTTCGAAGACAGTGGCTTTCTACAGAGGAGAGCGACAGTAACCGTTGGCCACAGCAAATGGCTCTTCTCACCCTTGTGTCGGAACAAGAACCAATTATGAGAAGCCTGGGTTTGGCTCACTTTTGGTGTGGTTAGTGTTGGTGGGAAGGTTACTTACAGGTTTCTTCATTTATTAATGCATTTGGTCTCAGACAGGCCCTCAGAACCTTCGATGGTTATGACTGTATTGGTCTGGCCAGCTCTGTCCAGGTTGTTAACAGTATTCAAACCACCTCTGTACTCCTGGAGAGTGTCTCACCAAGCCCCTCTCTGTCTGGCTTGAGGCTCGGTGAGGGATCCACTAGTAGCTCTTTGAATATGAAACCTGGGTGACCTTGCACCATTCTTGAAGACTGACCTAAGACTTAGAGTGTTTTGGGACTTCTCCAGGGGTTTTACTTGACAACAGGAATATAGAGGACCTCTGTTTCAATGCTAGAAACTGCCACTTTGTCCCAGGTTTATTCTTGGGGGTGACTGATAATCTGAACTCTTCAAACTTAAGGGAGAGCCCAGTGCCTATGCCGGAATAAATATGCAATTTGTACCAATTCTATTATGGAGGAAATTAGCTTTACAAGAGCTGAAATGAACAATGTCTAATACTCCTCCATCCCAAAGTAGATAAAATAGTGCTCCTCTTGTCATGTTGGCACAGGCCTGGCCTCCTTATTATTGTCACTCTTACACTCGATGATGTTATTTTTCTAATTTGCAGATATTCTCGGGTTGAAATTTGCCATGGCAACAAATCTTGCCCAGTGTTCTGTTTCAATTAGTTTACTGAATGAGCATCGTTTATAACACCTGTTGCCATTTTCCTCTTAGGAACTTGGTTCAAAATCAGATTCATGTTGTAGATGAGACCTAAGTAATTCTTTTCTAGTTCCTTTGAGGAGCCCTCTGCTAGCATTCTTGCAGGCCAGAAACCAAAACCTTCCCTTCACAAAGAAGCCTTCTTCCACAGTAGGAGTGCCAATAAATACACAGGTAGATTCTAGGAATACTCGCACATCTCTCCTCTTGCCAGATAGCAAAATAATTTCTTAAGGTGAATCACTGGAAAATAATACCACTTTGTATTGCCTTCATGTTTTCTACTGCGAGAGGCTCTTACGTAAGTCAGCCCCCATGATTTGCCAGGCACGCTCTTTAAGCCAAGGGGTAGCTGATTGGTCATTTTTGATGTGAATCAGAGATTCGTTTCAGCAGCTGAAGTCCCTATCACCATCAAAAGCCAGATGTTGTTCTGCTTTCCTGTTAGAAGGTAACTGACAATCTCTACATACTTAAGAAGAAAAATCTATTGAGTAATGGATTGGGTTCCAACGTTCAAAAAATAAAACTTAAAAAAATAAGACAAACAAGTGGGAATTCCCGTTCTGTTATCTAACTCAACTCAAACCTGGCAGGAAGACTAATAGGGAAGCCTAGAGATTTGGAAAGGAGCACCCATGTGCCTTGCAGGTTCTGTTCCACACTCAGGAAGGATGACCAGGTATTTTAGTCAAGGGCATGAAGGGTGGGATTTTACTGCTGCCTCTGTTCATGGCAAATCATTTCCCAAGCAGGGTTTCCTTTTCTTCCTTAAGTTAAAATAGACTTAAAAGATGTCCTTCCTCACAATGGTAAACAACTCTCTGAAGTAAAAGTCATCTAGATAACCTCTATAAAAGAACTTCTCTAGTTGATTCCACTCCACTAGTACAACAAAGTTAGAAAGAAAAACCTTGACTCAAGTTTTACCAAATGTATAAATGCTCTTAGTCAAAGGAGCTCACCTGGTTGGGGAATGAGGAAATATAAATTCAAGTGTAAGATTAATCATAAGAAATCCACTTAGAAGTTTTGGTGTTTTCTTGCTCCTGGTCAGTATATCCTTTTTTTAATGTATAAAGCTACTGTCTCTCATTATTAAGCTATTGCCTCCCGGCATCAAACCCATCCTTCTAAACTTTGCTTTGGGTTGCTGGGTCTCTGTAAAACACACGTCCTTCTCTATTGCTGCTAGTTCCCTATCAGGCTCTGCCTATAGGAGAGGCTAGAGGGAGACTATAAGCCTAGAGAAGGAGAAAGTTTGTCTTCCTTCCTGCTACCTCTGAGCTCAGATTTGCTGGCTGTTTTCTTCCCCTCCAGTATCACCCAGCAGCACTCCTTTACTCAGGCCATGGCAGTTCATTCCAACAGCAGGAGTTGACACCAGTGTGCAGTTTTTCCAAAACTTGTAGAACCTGTCTCATGCCACCCCCTCAGAGACACTGTCTCCTCTCAGTTGGCAGCACCCTTAGAGGTCTGAGCCAACCCCACAGGCCCTGCTGCTGGCCTTAGATATACCAGCAGCAGCCAGCTACCACCTGCTCCTGGGAGGTCTGGATCTACCCTGCACAGGGCCCATTTTCTAGGGTCTGACGCCCAGTACCATTAGAGCAGGCTCCCTCCTCAGACGTTTGAGAGTTGGATCCATTGGGGTCCTCTCTCCAAGCTTCTGGTTTTAATAATTCTCATCTCTTCTTGTTCCCCAGCCCTACCGGTGGAACTGTACTCCATTTCCATAATAACTCAGTGTTTCCTTTGTGCATGTTCTGTAATTTAATACCTAGTAAATAATTCTTTGTGTTCTTTATATCAAATTCTCTCCATTGGTGTAATTTGTCTCCTGACAGGTCCTGGACTGATAAAATAGGAGTCCTTTCCTTTACGTCCCAGCTGTCTCACTTGGACTTGGACTGAATCTTGCAAGGTGTGCCTGGAGCCAACCTGAGAATGGCGCCTTTTGGGTAGGAATATCTTATTGTTATTTATTCCCTGGGCCTAAAAGACTAGCCTTCAGTGTGAGTTCTTATCCTGGGCCCCAAAAGATGTGAGAAGTCTACTTACTAGCTGAATTAACCTTTGCATGAGATGGGATGAGGAAAGTCTTTTCCTTTTAATTGATAAGGAAGATGTACAGAGGCCCCATTTTCTCATTCTAAGTTTCTATGGAAAACTAAAATGGTCAGAAGGGTTCTTTTCACTCCAGGCATCAGATGTTATAGAAATAAGAGATTGGAAAGATTTATAGCATTAGGCAAGGGAAAAAGGTTGATGGGTTTAAGTGACATAATTGAAGTTCTCAATGTTAGAAACCCCTTTTATAAGCCGGGACAGCTAAAGGCCTGGCAGGTATCCATACCCGTTGGCCATCTGCATCACTATTGACTGTGTGCATATACTGAAGGATATAATGAATCATAGACATATGATCACTGCATGGAAAAAAAATGTGTTGTGCCTAGCATACTCTTTTCCATAAAGAAAGCATTATTGGGAAATGCAAACATGTGGAAACAGGCCACAAAAATGCAGCAAATTAGTCCTTATTATCCAATCACCCATGCAGGAAAGTTTTAAAAGGTAATAAAGTCCTAGGTTCTTAAAATTGGTACTTTAGCCTCACTGTTTTTGGAGTAAAATATATAGTACCGGATAACCACTGTGCATCTACGCATTTAGTTCAGCTCTTAACTACCTTTCAATACAAGAGGCATTTCAAATCATGCTGTCACCTGTTCCCAAGTTTTGCTCTGCAGATTACCATCCCAAACTATACCTCATTAAAATGAATGAAAACAAATAGGATTATCCAAGTGAATTGTCACTAATGCTATTATAAAGTAAGAATGTTTTGGCACCATTCAATAAAGCTACAATTCTAAGCTGTAAGTATAACCCGTGGAAATTCGGATGACATCTCAACTCATTAGTTCGTCTGTTCCATATTCGTGCTTGTGTTTGGAATAAATGATAATGCAGTTCTCTACGCTCGCAGCATCATAAGGATCATTGTTTTCTCTAATGAACAATGATACCATTCTAAAATTCCATCGTCCTTGTCTGTCAAGTGTTCTGTTTATTATAATTTCTGAGCACAAGGGATAATCCTGTTATTTAAATATAAGTATGCCCACACTAAAAAGTCAAACCTATACGTCTTTCAAAAGCTTTTCTCAAGTTGCTTTTTAATTTTCCAGTTTGTTGGGGGAGGCACTGTGCTAAAACCTTGGATAAACTATGTGCATATTTTCTAGAGATTTTAACCATAAACATGTGTATTAGCTCAGTATACCTCTGATGAGATCTGGCCTCATTGAGAGACAGAGACAGAGAAGGAGAGAGGTGGACTGAAAGTAGAGATCAACTCTCAGAAGCAGAGGCGATGAACTATCAGAAAAAAAGGCACAGGAATGTGTATGCCTGACTCAGGGGCACCCTGAATCCAACATAGGTGAGTTGTTACAGAATGTGAAATGATCTTTAGAATGCAGTTTAAAGGTTTGGGATGTAAGTCAACATGCTGTAACCACCGTGTGCTATGACCCCATACACCACTGCATCCCCCCACTTTCCATCTGGCCAGTCTTCAGCCAGATGCACAGGAAACTGAGAGTCAAAGCGACCAATGTGGTCACATGTAAACAGCGCATCTGACACTAGGGGAGTATTGGTTTTCTAGCACAGAACTCACCACTAGGGTGACAGAAACCCTAAAGAGTGAACAGAAAAATGATGATTTCTGAGAATTCAGAACATATGCTGAAGCCACAGTGGAGAGAAGTTTGTAGCCGGTATAGAAACTCCCATTTAGGTCCAGTCGTAGTCTGGGAAATAAAGCTCAATTTTATGAGTCTTTCTTTAAATAGTTGCTTTCTGTTAAATGACCATACGATGGTGTTTCTGCCTTCCCAGTGCTAAGAGATGTAGCATTTTCCTCTCCATTGAATGTGCCTCCAATGGTTGTGTATTAAAACAGTTTCATCGTTATCCCTTGGAACACTGAGTAGGAGGAAGCCAATAATGAAATGAAGACACTCAGGTGAAAGTGGGAAAGCACAAGGTGACAAATGTTCCTTTAGCTGGCTCTTACTAGCTGTGTTATCTTAGGTAAATTACCTACCATCTTTGAGGCTTAATATTTCCATCTTAAAAATGAATATGTAATAACTATCTCATAGAGCTTCTGGGATGATTGACATGATCTAATCTTTTTAAAGCATCAAACCCAGGGCCTGGCATGTTCTAGGTGCTCAGGAAATGTTAATTCCCCACCCACCACCTTCTCTTCTTTGTTATCCTTCTAGGCATCTTACCAGCTTTGAAACATTTGGGCCTAAAAATGATAAAACGGCATAACATATGTAGAGAATTTAAACTACCTTGTTGGCCAGGCTAACCAGAAAATTTTGGTTCTCCAGTCATTTTGGGAAGGCTACAAGTGGATCAAGAGTTCATCCTCCTACCTGAGGAATGTATTCCATTTCTGCTTCCTATAGATCAGAATGCCAAACTGAAAGAACTTAAAGATGGTGGGGCATGGAGGAAAAAAAAAAAAAGAAAAAGATTGATGTGATTTTGGAACAAATAAATCCACACTCTCTGGGCCAAAATAGAATATATGGATTCCACCCAAAGTTAAGTGTGGATCCCTGGGGCACCTTTGGAAATTATAGTGCTCTCAAGGGCTTTGGAATTAATATGAAGTCCCTGGCATTATATGGCCATGGATCGGGGGGACTACCTAACCTGATTTTCCCAGGATGGTCCAGAATTATGTGTGTTCTCTCAGCATAATTATTGATAACGCCCCTTTTGTTCTTCACAATGTCACAACTTGAATGATATTTGTTTTCATTGCCAACTTAGAAGATTCTAAGTCTCCAAGTATAAGTCACTAATCAGAAGAATTTATATTGGCTCCCAATACACCGCTACTGTTATTGGTGCTCTTAATATTGCTTCTAATAAACACACATTTTCAGGAAGCTCATCCTTGCATAACACCTGAGTATACAGTAAAGAATTATTGAGGACAGCTATATTAATGAATAGTTTTAGATTTTTGATAATCCACTTCACTTGGGGCCATAACTCACATACCTGACTCATTTATTTTCTCTATTATTCTCAAACTATGTATTTTTTCATATACTTCTGAACTCTTCATTCGATTTTGTCCCTGAACACTTACATGTATCTTATTACCATAGCTTCGTAATGTCTTGATACCCGATAGGATATGTTTTCCTCTCACCCAATTTAATTCTTAGTTATTAAAAATTGCTTGACCACACTTGTAAATTTATATATAATCCATTCTTTACTGAAATGTCAAGTGACAGACTCTTATTTACACTTTGCAAAGTAGGAATATCAAAGCCCTATAAAATTTCCTCTACCAGTCTAACCTGTTCCATTTTAGGATCTCAGGTTTAACTGTACACCTGGATTTAATTTTTCATATGTTTATACATGTTATGGATGGGTGGTGAGATGTGCTTGTCTTTGGTGACAAGTGTTATGAAATAAAATTTCCTCCTAATTCATAGCAGACTATTAACACAATGGTACAATCAAGACATTCATGGAAACTTAATGACAAAAACATTCCAAGAACTGCAGAAGGGCACTTCCCTCATCTTTTCATCCCACACCCATTAAAATAAAAACTCCTTTTGGCACATGCTAGGGAGAATCAAGGTAGAATGATTAGTTGGATTGTACCAAGCTATGAAGGGCCTTTACCCCTTTAAATTAGCACAAGCTAAGCTATTAAATACATATGAAAATTAATGGCATTTACAGCCATTATTGTGGCCATGATGTTTATACAAAATCCTTCACATTAATAGGAAAGAGAGTATTTATGTTAAACAAGTCCATACTGGTTATTTTCCAACATCTTTGAAATGATTCACAAATTGGGAGAACTTTAAAATTGCTGAAGTATCAGGGATAAGCCAACAATGGGACTGTTGGGCTGCTCAGTTGTGCCCAAATCAGATTTTCTCCTTATCCCCTAGGAGTTTTCATACCAAGCTTCCCAAGTTGAATTTGTTGAGTATGATGGAACCCTTTAAGAACAGACCTACCCTATCTGTGGATTTCCCTATGAAATCTACAGATCTCAATATAAGTAAGTAGACTTGGATGGACTACAGATGTGGTCTAAGAGTCTGCAGATGCAGGTTGAATGTGTATATGATGTTAATCAAAACACATATGTAAATATGCCCTTCCTTTACCACCATGGGTACACTGTGGGCTAAGACATAGGTTTCTGCAGCACAGAGACAGGTGTTCCTATTTGGGTTATTCACTTAAAATACAATATACTCATTATCCAACTTCGACTGCTCCGGATCTCCATTTTTCCACCAAAACACGAATCTTACCACTGTACTCACTGACCATGAACTTCACTCTCTTACAAAGAAATCCTGAAAATGGAGTGAGCTAAGTACATTCTCCTATAGTCCTTGACCTCATCTCTGGAAGGGAGAATAAGATACTGTTATGGCAGCCTAGAGGCTCTACCTAGCAAGTCAAATACACAAAGCCCTTATTTTTATATCATTTCCCTCCACCATATTCCCATGTATTTTTAATCTTGAAAGCTCTTCAGAGTAAGCTTACACACACAATGACCCTCCGTGGCTTCTCCTCCAATATCTTCTTTGCTAATTGATGGCTGGAAGCCCCATGCTGGCTTTCATGATCTCCCTTTTTCTATGTCCTATCTGTGGTACACATTTAAAAATTCAACCCCAAAATATTGACCACTTAGTATGTGCCTGTCTCTGCTCTCCATGTTAGGGATGCATCATTGAACAACACCATAATCTTTGTCATTGTGGAGCTAAACTTCTAGTTGCTTCCCGAGGATCTTTGCCTTTCAACAGGCAACATGTTGGGCAAGGCTGAGCTCCAAGTTAGGGTTGTCCCAACAGAGGCAAGTTTGAATCTCTTAGTCCAAAATCTTAATTGAGGAACAATTGGAATTCAGTTATATTGATATATTACTAAAATTATATTTCCTTCCATCTTAAAGAAAATAACATGAATCTGCTTTCAGTTTTTGTTTATTACTTTATTATCATGTCTGTCTATGCTGTTTCCCTTTGGTGTTTTGGACATTAGTCATCACTGCAAGGACAGTGTATTCTGTAGTTTACATCAGCAGTTGGTGATAACTGCTGTAGTATTTAGATTTTAATCCCTCTGCAAGAATTACATCAGGACAGAAGGTGCCAAATTATATTACCATTTCAATTAATGTAAAAGGAAACTATATTTAATTCTCTCACACTCTTAATCTTCACCTTAATGCCATGATGCAGTTGAGGATAGGAAGGTTGTGTGACCAAAAATATCTTTATTTCACCCTTTCTGTGGAAGGATAGTTTAATTAGGTATACAATTGTAGATTGACAGTTATTTTCCTTGTACTTTTTTTCTTTCTCAATCCACATTTCATATTAATTTCTTAATAGAGATCCAATTTCCACTCAATATTCACATTTCCCCAACTTCTTCAAAAATGTCTCTTTATAGTTGGTTTATTTGAATGAGGTTCTAGACAAGGTCCACATTGCATTTGATTATTAACTCTCATAAGTCCCTTATAAACTAACATTATTCTCCTTTTTAATGTCATTTTTTTCTTCTGTTGAAGAAACCACATTCTTTATCATGTAGAACAATCCCATATTCTGGATTTGGTAGATTGCTTCCTGGTAATATCTTTCAACTTGTTTCTTTAATCCTTATACTTCCTATTAACTGGCAATTAGATCTTGAGTCTTGATTGATTCAGACTTAGTTGGATTTATTTATTTTTGTTTTTTGTTTTTTTTTGAGAGGGCGGCTGATGGCAAAAATGTGTCATAGGAAGATGCTGTTTGTGTCCTATTGCCTCACATCACAAAGCACCTACTGTCTGATTGTCACACTTTTAAAGGCACTAAAACTGGCCAAGCCAGTGGGTTTAGTTGTCAGCCCAATCCCTCTGTTATAAAATTCTGGCAGATTGGAGGGGGATATGTCTTAAAGTGTTTTTCTGAACATATCAGGAAAGTGTGCTTCTTTCAAAAATACAAACATTCACTAGGAAGAAAATTAAAATTACCCTCAATTTCACCTTCCAAATACAAACACAAACATGCACATGCACATAAATGCTATGTGTATAGTTTTGTATCTAGCTTTTTTCAGTTAATGTGACTTGAGAACAGCATTAAGATACACTTATCCTGTGCAACAAATAGGAAGCAAAGAGCCTCCTTGGTGTTATGATCATGAGATTTCTCTGGTATCCCGATTGAATGTCAACCCCTCATCCACTTTGAAGGCGTCTAAAGTAACACAAAGTACACACCCTCTAGACCCTCTTCGTCACTGCTGGCATTTACTGGAGAGGTTTTGGATCATTTAGGTTGGGAACCAATTTGTATAGTCTGCCACTCCAGAAGGTTTTAAGATGAATCCTTGAATCAGGTTTCTCTCCTCAAAGCTTCTGGTGGCCCAAAGAAGCCAATGGTCAGACATTAAATGTGCAACTAAAAATGTGTCTTGATAGTATACCAAATCTAAAATCAGTGTCACAGGTAGATACTCTGTATTTGTGTAAAACCAAATAACCCCATATAGCATGGCTACATGTTCAAATACCCAGAAGGTCACTATTTAGCAATTTGATTGAAAATCCACACAAATATTGCAGATGCTTTCTGGGTAAAGTGGGCATCCTGGTAACATTTGTTCTGACAATATTCCAGGCCTGAATCAGCTGCATCTCACTATGATACAGAACTAGAGGCTTATCTGTGCCCCTGAGCAGATGTCTACCTAGAGCCTCTAGTATATTTTTCTTAATTGATGTTGAAATAATTCAGCTTAAAAGCCAATACTTTTCTAAGATAATCAAGAAGAAGGATAAAAAGTTTTACATTATTTTACTATAAAATGTACTCTGAATTCTAGGATGGAAAATTGCTTTCACATGACAGTGAGAGAAGATTGGCTTTTGAAGGTTTCTTTGGGTAGCCAAGCACCAAAGACCAGTACTTCAAAAGTGAGATGTTTTGCTTTTTGTGTCACAGCTCTGGGTACTGAGATTTATTCTGAAAGTATGGAAGAAGCATAGGGCCTCCTTCTTATGTTGCTTGTGGGCCCACAGAGTGGTGTGATGCTTCTGCGTGGAGAGAAGTCTGCAACAGAAGACAGCTTTGGTACCTGTGCTTGAGCCCATACTGAGTGCCAGAAGCTCTTTCGTCTCAAGTGAGGACAGAGTAAAATTTAATACACTAGAGAACATTGGCCATGTTTCTCCAGTTTCCTGACCGAATGTCAACCCCCCACCTACCCTACAGACCGTCTAAGTAACAAATACATGCCCTCTAGAGCCTAGTTGCCATTGCTAGAGTTTCCTGAAGTGGTTTTAGATGACTTAGGTTGAGAAATACTCATTATTCTGCCACCAAAATGGTGGTAAGATCTATCATTGAATCAAGTGTGTTCTGCACCCCTCTCCTGGGGGACTCCATGTTTGAAACACTCTAGTGGAAGCTCTTAAAGAACTGCTTTCACTGAGCTGCCCTCCAAAGTTAAGCTTTTGGCTTTAACACTTCAAAAAGGTAAGCAAGCAGAGGATAGCCATGTGCAAATTGCTTCTGGTTTGTTGTAAAGTGTTGTCAAGGATGGAGTCTACAAGACACTCAATGTAAGGCTACATTTGAGAAATTTCTTTTTGGGTTGAGAGCCAGGATCAACAAAAAGACTTTTCTTACAAAACTCGTGGGCATTCTCCTTTTTAATAAGTAGAGTGTGTTAGCCTAGCTGTTATAACCAAAATATCTCAGAACAGTGGCTTATACAGGATATTACAAAATATTATTATTTTGTGTAAAACTCCACAGAGAGGAGGTCCAGAGCTGGTATGAGGCTCTGCCATCATCAACACACAGCTTCCATCTTTGGGTTTAAAGTGATTGCTCCAAGGGACAAAGGACAAGAGAACCTAGAATTGGCCCACTTGTGTTCACCTCCCACTGGACGGAAATTAGTCTCATGGCCATGCCTGGCTGTGAGGGAAAATGAGAAGAGAGAAAGGAGGCATTGATATTGGTAGACAAACAGAGTCTGCAGAATTTGCCCCTCCAGCCACCCAGATATCCACGTTATTCTTCTCACACATGCAACATTCTCCATCAGATTACAGTCCAGAATCTGCACAGCCTACAGTCTCTCCCATGCCCCCCATCAAGTCTAGGTCTAACTCCTATGGTCTGGTGACCTACAAATTAAGAGACGAGTTACCTTCAGGCCCGCCTTCCATCCCAATACCACAGTAAACAGAGCTTTATGACCATTTTATTGTGGATAACCACAATAACAACTCCCATTTAGAAAAGTGAAGAATGATAAACACACAGCCGCCACAAGTCCATAGCAGCTGTCAAACACCCCTGGACAGGAATTGCAGACTCCATGCCCCTGCAGTGCAAGGGCCCCTTGTGCTGGGAGCCCCAGTGCTGGAAGCAACTCCCCTGTGTATTGCCCTCCCTGGCTCACTGGGACATGTTCTTGTCTTTATCTTTCATGGCCACATATGAAGTGAACATAGCTCATTGTCTGCTGGTGAAAGTTTAGGAGACTAAGGATTACTTTAAGGTTCAGATAGCTTTTGAAGGCCAGTCTTGTAGTTTCTTTGGCAATACAGTTCCCTTAAAACCTGGTAGACTTACGGTCTACTTGTTTCCTGTCAGTTCCAGATGCCAGTAACCACTGCCAAAGATCTCATCTATCCATACCTCTTAAGCCGGAAGATTCTGTTCTTTCATTTCCTGGTCTCCATGTTCAACATACCTCTCCCTCCCATATTGCTGGAGCTTCCCCAGAGGCCATCTGAAGCAACAGGCTTGAATGACAAGGCACCGGCCTCAATCTTTACCTTGAGAGTGGCCCCATTGTCTAGTAGGAAACATTCTGTATTAGGCTCTGAGGAAGGCTTGAATGTATTTGGTGGTACAAAAGCAGCTGTATTTGCAACCCTTTGAATTACCAGACTTTCATTCCATTTAGATTGTAGGCTGCACGTAAGAGAGAACTGCCTTGAGTAGAGATCTGCTTGCAAGCTGATGAGCACTCACCTGAGTTAAGGTCTGTTGTAAGACTTTGCTAAGGTTGCCAAATCTATCACTGATGGTAGATTTAGCAAATGTTTACCATGACACAACAATGGTCAACAGCTTTACAGATTTCAGTATCTTTGTCCTCAATGCCTGTTGCCTGACCATTAAGGCACTGTCCTCTATTTCAGGGTTTCTATTTTTACTACAGGATTCGACTTCTAGATATCTACTTTTGTATCGGTAAAATATAATCTAAGCTAATGAAACAAAAAAAATCCAAAACTGCAGTAACTTCAGCAAAGTAATAGCCTAAACGTCAGCAGTCCAGGTACAGAGATTCTGCCATCCTGAACACACAGCCTTTCTGAGTTCTAAATAGCTGCCCCAACTCCTGCCATTTCATCTGTATCGCATCTTTATGTCCATCGCACTAAAACTGTGAATTACACATATCAATTCCACTTATAGCCCATTGGCTAGAAGTTACTCTTTATAGCTGGGTTAGCTGTAAGAAAAAATGTGAAATATCATTTTAAGAAAGGAGTACACATGAGTGAGCAGCTATAATTCCCACTACAGAATTGAATTATCTTATTTTTGGTTTTTGTTTCTTTTAATGTCCAGGCAATCAAGAAGCCCAAAGTCAAATTTGTAGTACTTACGTATATAAATAAATACACATACACAAAGTTACTGTAGTTAAAGCATTCTATGTTTTTCCTCTGTATAGTTTTGATTTTATATTTTTATTTCATTAAACTTTTTAGATATACATACTTTACTGTAAGGTGACTCAAGTCTTTTTCAGAAAGGGCTGTGGTATAAACAAACTATAAATGTGAATATGAATAATACAAATTCTAACATGGGACACTCTCAAGTAACATTCAGCCTCATCTTCTCATTTACTTTAGAAAATGTTTGTTATCTAAAATATACCAAGACTGAACTCCATTTAACTTGCAGTGTGATGACCTGCCTAACATATTACCTGATATTACACCATTACTAAGGTTTCATTCCTTGGCTAAAGAGTTATACCATACTAAACTATAAATACTATTAGAAGTAATCATTTAAAGTAGTAATATCAGTCATCACCGCTGTAGTGAGAATTAGCTAAACACGTTTAATTGTAATACCTCTTAGAAGGGATGGGTCAAAGGAAATGTAATGCAATACCTGTGAGCCTTCATCTTGGGCACAGAGAGAAGCTCCTGGAAGGATGTAAAGTGGACACTACAGGAAGCCTCACCATCTCTGGATGGCTTGTTGAGGCACACTGGGGCAGAGGAGTAGAGGGAGGTGGAGGAGGAGCTTGATAATCGTTAACTTTTGTTGTGTCCTTATCTATGCCAAGGAACTTTTAAGGGCTTTACATGCATGTATTACCTCATTTAAAACAAGAGAGCCCTGGAAATCACACAGGGGAAGACAGACGTAGTGTGTCAGGAAACTGAATACAACTGCTAACATTGTCTTGTACTTGCTTACCAAGAGCTTTCACTGAGCTGGTCTCATTTGACCCTGCAGGACCACTGTTGAGTAGGCTGGATAAAGGTAAAGCAACAAGGTCCAAAGAGGCCAGGTAAGATGTCAGTGGCAGAGCTGAGACTCCAACCTATATCTGCCCCCCCCCCAAACTCATCTCTCTATGCCACAACCATGCCTCCCAATCCAATGTCATTTCATAAAGAGTTGGTCTCATATCTAAAAACAAAGGTTAAGGATGCTTTTAAGTGGGGATATGGGAACATTTTTAGATAAATAATGGAATAAAAGGTTTCACCATGAAAACATCATAAATACTCCAAAAGCTGAGTAAGAATTTTTCATGGTGGCTGAGGTGTTAGGCCCCCTGGTTAGGCCAGTCCCCCCCTCGTTCATGTTCCCTCCTCCTTGGGGACATTGTACCTTACCTTTATTCTTACCTTCAGCCTTTCACATTTCTAAATCTGGCCCATACCACATGAAGGGGAGCCCTCCCAGCATTGCCCCTAGCTTTTACCTCAGTGCTCTCCTTTCTTTTGTTCTCAAGCTTTTCATCAATAGGCACCATTCACACCTCACATCTATTCACACATTCTCCTGAAAACAGGTCTTTGCTTGTGATACCCATTCTCAGTAAAGTGGTTAATTATCTCCTGATGCCAAAGTCCACGGACTCTTCTCAGCTTCTTCCTTTCTTGATCTTTCTGGGGCATTTGACAGGACCAGCCACTCCCTCTCTTCTCTTTTGTCTTCCGTGACACCACCCACTCTTGGTTCACCTTCTATCTCTTGGAACGTTCTTCCTCAGAATTCTTGTTGAATTAAACTTCTCTGTCCCTCTCTCAAATATTAGGATCCCTGAGTGTTTTTCTGTTTCATTCCTATTTTCTCACTCTACCTGCTCTACCTGAATACCTGTCTCCATCTCTGTCTCCATCTTTATCTCGTCTTATATCTATATCTCCATTCCCCAGGCTCCTGAAGAAATAGCTTATCTTTTATTGGACAATGGACATTTTCTCTACCAATATCTATAAACAACTGAAATTCAGTACTTCTGAAATTGAACTTCTTACATTTCCCCTGCTCAGTCCTAGACATCTTCCCACATTGCTCATGCTAACTGGTGACACCACTATCCATCAAATTTCCCCAAGGAGAAGGCTAGGATCAGGCAGGACTCCTTCCTTTGCTGACCCCACACCCAGTCATTCTTCATGTCTTACTGATTTTGCCTTCTAGCCATCTCTGGGATCCACCATCTCCTCATCATCCTCCCCACTACAGCTTAAGTTCAGACCATCCTTGGCTCCTGCCTAGAAAGTGGCAATAGTTTCCCAATTGGTCCCAGTGCCTCTGGGCTCATTTCTTTTCCATCCAAGCAGCCTAACAAATTGGTCTTGCTAAAACACAAGTCCAGTTCTTCTTAAAACCCTTAATAAGTCCCCAAAGGCTACAAAATGAAATCAAAGCTTCTCTGTAGGGCATGCAAACTTTTTAAGAGCAGCATCCTATTTTTCTACCTCATTCCCTGTTATTCTTCCAACCATCAACTCTTCCTACCAATCCCCCCCTGCCCCCATTCCTTTATCTCATATGCTCTTCTTTTTTTCAAATTCTGTCTATAATCCTGTGTAATCTCCGCCATCTATTCAACAAGTATTCCTGAGTGTCCCTAACAGAGCTCTATTCCAAGGACATTGGGACTGTAGAAAAAAGAGCACCTACGTTTGCCTCAGGAAATCTGTACAGAAAAGTATAATGCTTGTGCTGAGCTTTAAAGGTAAGGGAAAGCCTTTTCCATGAAGGCTTCCTTGACCTCCAAGGATTTTAAGTCCTACTTATTTCCAGTATCACATTGCTGCCCCAGTACATTGACTTACTTGTTTCACCTGGTAGCCTATGAGCTCTTTTAGCGTAGGGACTACATGGTAGCCCTGGGAGTATCCCAGTGCCAAGTACAGGGTCAGCGCTTTGTAGGCCTCAATAAACTTGTTAAATTAGATTGAATCAGAGTAGCCCAAGGCCATTGAGCTCATTAGTGGCAAGTGGTTGGCTTAAGAGAAGTGGCACCCCATCCTCGGGAAGACTGGGCCTGGAATCTTGACCTCATTAGCACCCTGTTCCAACCTAACCTGCCAACTGGCGCTGACTTTCCAAATGTTAACAGTACACATCAGCACGTGTGAGCTAAGTATGTGCACACCAAGTATCAACACGGCATATGGATATGTAGTATATGGAAACTAAACTCGTTTCACTCACCAAGTTTACAGCCCTTTTAAACCTCCCGGGTTAGTTTTGAATCAAACCCAGATTTTCTAGTGTTTCAGTTCATTTTCTTTTGGCAAACACATCTTCCTGTTGTTAAGAAGAAAGACTTTACAAAGATTATTTAAAAGTTTAACTGGTTTCTTGAACATCAGCTAGCTCTTATAATCCAGGATTTTAATGGTATGGGTGTAAATGAATTAGAAACATATGGATTAATATCCCCCTAAAATCTTCAGGCTAATTATAGGAGATATTTGAGGAAAAATATAGTTGAGGTTTCATCATATACCAAATGTAAAATATTTTAAGATATTCTGTGAGCTCAAAGTCTGACTCTGCCAGCCCGTAGGAATTAGTATGTATGTAAGTGAACTATTTAGTAAGTGGAGTTATCATGAGTGGAGTGAAACTACTTAGGCCATAAGGTCCTATTTGAACAAAATGGCAGCTACCAGACGGTGAGGCAGGCCTCGAACTCAGGGTTTTGATCTCTGATCCAACTGGTAACACAGAGAAGCTTCCTTTCACGTTCTGTACAGCAACCCTGTGGAGGTTGGTGCCCTTAATGTTGTTTCCTTAGGCGTGCTAGATATGCAGACATGAGACACTAGAGTGAACAGGAAAGCAGTGCAGGGGTCCGACCTGTCTCTTTAATGGAAACTCTTTCTTTCATTATGAAACTACTGCCTCATTTGGCACAAGCTGAGTACATGCTGGGAATAGCAGGGTAATTGCAGGTCATGATGATCTAGAAGGATTAGTTAGTTTGTATAAACATGTTCCGAGTCCAGCTATGTTTCAGTTAAGCTGCACACAGAAATACCAAAGCAGTCCAGCCTTGGTTCAGTGTCACAAACTGTTTATTTGTACAAGAGATCCCTAGAAGTCTACTAATCCAGGAGACAGCCATTTTAGGGAATTAATGGGACCCTCTCTGTAGTGGTTATTTTGAAACCACATTAGACTGGGCCCTTGAGAAAGAGGCATAGAAAGTAATTCCACGTGGACTCCTGTTGTGAAGCAGGGACGGTGGATCTTTTGAAAGAACTTGCCTATCACAAATGTCTGTTGATTGCATTTGTTCTAGAAGGATATAAACCATGAAGGGTACGAGGCTGTGGCTTACACATTTATGTAGGAATGCTATTTATGTAGGGCACTGCTTCTGTGTCGAACGTGCTTTCCTTCTTGCCTGTTGAGAAATAGCTGTAAATTTCCTGGGGTTCAAGCAGGCCTTCAAGAAGCTCCTTTTGCATTTTGATGTTTCTAATGAAAACCACAAATGGAAGCTACCCTGGTCATTGTTCACTAAACATTTACTGAGCATTTCCTGTGGTGAGGGAACCGGTTCAGGACTGGATACAGAGATGATAGAGATAACAGGAAAAACAATGTAACATCTTCAAGAAGGTTACAGTCTGGTTTTGGAGGGAAGGAGGAGGGAAGAGACAGATAATGTAAACGGACCATAAACGTATAAGGAGATAAGTGGTGGAACAAAGTTAAGGACAAAGCGCTGGGTGGGTTCGAACTCCACAGGGAAGGAAGCAATTCACTTTGTGAGTTGTCTGGGGAGATCAAGAAAGCCTTCTCAGGAGAGGTGATTTTCAGGCAGGTCTTAAAGGATGGGTTGGAGTTGGGTAGTTCATCAAAGTCACCAGCACCAATAGGCAAGGAGAGAGGTAATGAGATCAGCAAGAAAATAACTTGTCCAAATGGGCTCAGGATAGACTTTTGATTGGCATACTCTGTATCTCCTATTTAAAGAATAGTTTGGTTTCTGTCTTTATTTCTGTGACAAGCTGCTTCTCATTTGTTGCTTTGACTTCTCTTTTACCTAATCTCCTTTGGCAATCTTGATTCAATTCAATTTGGTGTTTATTGACATCTTATAATTTTCAGCTCTGTATCAGCCCTGTGGGAGACACAAGAGGTCCCGTCCCGTTCTCTAAGGCTTGGGTGGGCTTGGCTTTCATGTCCTCATTACAGTGCTTTGGAAGCAGGTTGATAAAAATTATCTTCTAGTCCTTAAAAGCCATCCAAATGGACAGTTGACAACTCAGCCTAGTCTCAGTTGGGAGGTTAGTGAAAATGTCACAAAACATGCTAGGCATGGATGTTGATGTTTCTGATGTAAACTGTAACTGAAGCTGAAGATGGTGCAATATAAATCCTTTCTTATGACAAACCCAATCCCCAGGAGTGAGACCACAGGCTGATTCATTTATCTTTCATATGTTTTGGGACAAGCACAATTTTTCCAAAATCTGAAATTGTCTATTATAGGAATGTATGCCTAAGGGCAATATAAATGAAGATATTCCTGGCACTAACATCTCCTGAGTTATAAGGATAAGGATCTCTAAGATCCTATCTTAAAAAACCTACAATGTTGTGTGAATTTTTTCCCACACCTCTTTTGTTTTATTGGCAGATCAAGGAAGGGAAATGCTAACCTAGTTATTAGTTTGACTCAATAGACCCCCTTGTCTGAGGAAAAAACAAAAAGTGATATGAATGGTAACAACCCCAAAATAAACTCATGCTCGCATTCACCACTCTCCTCTGAGGAATAAAAACTAGATCTTGTTCTTTTAAGTGTTTATATTTTGTATACCTTTAAAATCTTATAAAACAGAAAGGAAAAGGTGAGGCCAAGGCAACTGAGGTCAAGAGCGATTACACTGAGTCTGTAAGTACCAGGATAGAAGGGATACTGAGGACCTCTGCCACCCGCTCAGAACACCAAACCCAGATCCTTCTCACATTAAACATACAAATAAACTCAGAAGGCTTTCACTGCGGCGCTTGCCATTGAAAATGTTCAAACTGGCTTCCAGAATTCTCCGCATCACTGGGAGGAAGGGGACCGCCCAATGAACTTCCAGCTAAACACTCTTGAGTTCTAGTTGTTGTTGTTGTTGTTGTTTTCCTGCCCACTGTATTCCCAGGAACCAAATTGAGTTCACAAGAAAATATTAAACTATTTAAGAAGTCACGTCCTTAAACTTTGATGCTGACTCTAAAAACAAGAGGCCTAACGTCTTGGATTCATTTGTTTGCGGGGGGTGTTTTTTGTTGTTTTGCATTCCAGTCATTTTGGCATTTACCAAGGGACTAATACTCCTTGGCAATATCAGTTTATGCTGAACCCAGGACCTTTCATTCAGGCCAAGTATGCTCATGATTATTCAGGTATTTTTGTGAGGTTAGCTGGCCCAATCACTTAAAACTCTGTATGGTCAACACAATATTTTCTCATTTGTTTTCTTATTTGATCCTTAAAACTGACCTATGAGGTAGACTGAAAAGGTTTGATTATTCACCTTCCACAGATGGGGAAAGCAGACCCAGGGAGGCTAATTTAGACCCAATTATACTAATTTCAGCCTTAATAAGTAGCAGAGTTAAGGCTTACAACTAAATTTCCCCTCTGCAGGCTCAGAATTGTTCCCACCACACAGGAGGCGATGGACGGTCAAAGAAATTGTGGGCTGGGTGTAAATCCCCACCCTGCCAACCGCCGGCTGCCTGACTTGATTATTTCAGCAAAGATAAGACCTTTCAGAGAAGTCAGTGGCCCAGGCACGACGATGACCAGCTGCTCCTCAAATTGATCATCTCTGAATGTTTATCTTTATTTAGCGAGGGTATAGATAAACTGATTTTCTAATAACAAAAATTCATCGTATCTTTGTTTTAAACAATATGTCCATCCCCTTGTCTTATAGCTCCAGCTCCTTTAAGTCAAAAGTGTTAATGGCCCATATACACTGCATTAAAGACCTAGAGCAGCATGAGGAGAAGCTCCACACGGTACATTACTTGAGAATGCCCCCTTTGGATACACCCCTCTCCCAAGTCTCTCCTCTCTCTCCCTTTCTCTTTCAGTGTCCCTCCTCCCCAGTTCTGACATCCTGTTCACAGGTCTTATGCCTCCTGAAATCTCTCTCCCTTTCTTGGCAGAGTAACTTAACTTCGTCTCAGCTGCTATCCCTCTAAACTTGCACCCTCCCTCTACAGAATAATAGAAATCTTCAAGTATGTCAAAGATCATTTCACTGGGAGTAAAGACTTCCTTGAACTCAACAAACCAAAGAACCAGGGCTAAGCAGCAGACTCTATCTGATGAGGAGTAAGGCAGTAAGGACATTGTTAAAATACGTAAATTTTGTCTTGCTATTTGATTAAATTCAAAGGAGGGATTAATACACGTGCTAAGCAGAAGTGGGGCCAATTTACGTTTCACCAGTTTTATAAGAAACCATGGGATAAAACCATTCTGAGTTGATGCCATATTCCCAATCAATTTCAAAATATTTAAATTCCTTTCATTGTGTTTTTTCAACTCTTTTAGAAGATTTAGTAATTCTAAAATAGCCTCAAAATATATGAAGTAAAATTTATAGCACTATAGGTAGAAATTTAAAAATACAATGACCTACTAGATTTCAATACATCTTAGTTATTTGAAGGTCAAAAAATCACTAAAATGTAGACCATTTGAGTAACATAACTAATATGCATGATCTAATAGGCATGTATACAGATCCTGCACCCAACAGTTAGAGAATATACATCCTTCTCAAGCACACTGAAACATTTTTCAAAAAAAAAACCCCCCAAAATTAATGTGAAACAACTAAGAAGGAAGAGATTCTGTGATACAGATAAGCATTAACTTGATTCTCTTTTTAAATTTTTTTCTTGATTTTGAACATTACTAGCACTAAGTGAGCATAATGCTTATAATCATTGTTCCTGAAGCCATGATCACCCTTGTGAAACCCATCATTTTTTTTCCATTTGCAGACCCTGCCATGAATTGAGAGGGAACTGCTTGCATCTTTGACAACATAATTAAATTGTATGAGCAATCTGACTCAGCTGTTCATGTTTCTTTTTTTCAGCTTTACTGTGGTATAATTGACAAATAAAATAGTAAGATATTTAAAGTGTACATTGTGATAGTTTGATATACATATACATTGTAAAAGGATCTCACAGTCGAGTTAATTAACGTAGCCATTACCTCACATATTTGCTTTATTTTATTTTTGGTGAGAACATTTAAATTCTATTCTCTTAACAAATTTCAATTATACAATACAGTGTTATCAACTATAGTCACCATGCTGTACATTAGATCCCCAAACCTTATGCAGCTTATAACTGGAAGTGTGTACCCTTTTATTAACCTGTCCCTATTTTCTCTACTCCCTAACCCCTGGCAACCACTTTTCTATTCCTTATAAAAGTTTGACTTTTTTTTTTTTTTTTTTTTTTAGGATAGAGCAATCCTTTATTTTTAGACACTTTCACAAAGAGGTTTTCAGTAAATGAACTTTCTAGTGGAAAAGAGAGAACATGAAAATCAGCCTCCAGCCATCAGCAGCAGCTCTGCTCAGGGCCTAGGATCCCCCTTGCCCAAGTGGTGAGACGGAGGTGTGTACTTCCCTTCCTTTATTAGTTTATCTCGCTGCCTCGTGATGTCACTCAGACGTTTCATTGTTTTCTGCCGAAGCAGACATTCTACAAAATCATCAAATTCTATCTTGCACTCTTTCTCTTCACAGGTACCACCGATTCCATGCGCACATTCTATCCATTCTTTTTCTTTTTTTTTTTTTAAAGATTTTATTTATTTATTTGAGAGAGAGAGAATGAGAGACAGAGAGCATGAGAAGGAGGAAGGTCAGAGGGAGAAGCAGACTCCCTGCTGAGCAGGGAGCCCGATGCGGGACTCGATCCCGGGACTCCAGGATCATGACCTGAGCCGAAGGCAGTCGCTTAACCAACTGAGCCACCCAGGCGCCCTCTATCCATTCTTTTTCAAAAGTATGGCATCAACCTGGGATCTTGTGAGGCTGCTCAGCACTTTGGATGGTCATCCAATGATCTAAGTTAAGGCCCAGCCTTTTCTGCACATCAAAGAAAGGCATGGTGTCGCGTGGCGGAGCCCTCGTCTCCTTGCTGGCCGCCGCTACCGGAGGATCTCTAAAAGTTTAACCTTTTTTAATTAAGATTTTTTTTTTATTTAAGATTTTTAAGATTTTCCAAGATTTAAGAGACACCATTTAGTATTTGTCTTTCTCTCCATCTGGCTTATTTCACTTAGCATTGAGAAATATCCGTGTTATCACAGGTGGCAGGATTTTATTCTTTCTCATAGCTGAATAATTTTCCTTTGTATGCATGAACCACATCTTCTTTTTCCACTCATCCACTGATGCACATTTAGGTTGTTTCCATACCTTGCCTGTAATAAATACTGGAATGCAGATATCTCTTCAATAACCTGTTTTCATTTCCTTCGGATATATACCCAGAAGTGGGATTGCTGGATCATATGGTAGTTCTCTTTAATTTTTTGTGGAATTTTTGTACTGTTTTCCATAGTGATGGTACCCATTTACATTCCCATAAGTTCCTTTTAAATAGTTTTTTCTGCAACTGCTCAGTTGTATCGCTCTTTCATTGGGCTCATCTTCTAAACATTGGTTTCCTCATCTGGAAAATGAGGATAGTATTTACATGCACTGGTTTGATGAGAATTAAATGAGATGGCCTAATATAACACACGTAATCACAGTGTCTGTTCATAGGAGGTAATAGGCAAATCTGTGCCCTCACCCTTACCCACATATGCCCACAGTGCTTCTCCCATCACTCCAGACCAAACTCCCATCAAATATCATCAACTTGGGCGCCTGGGTGGCTCAGTTGGTTAAGCAACTGCCTTCAGCTCAGGTCATAACCCCGGAGTCCCAGGATCAAGTCCCGCATCAGACTCCCTGGCAGGGAGTCTGTTCCTCCCTCTGACCCTACCCCCTCTTGTGCTCTCTCTCTCTCTCTCAAATAAATAAAAAAATAAAATCTTAAAAAAAAAAAATCGTCAACTTTCCTGGGGACAGGACCTTGTCTTTCTTCTTCTCCTCCTCCTTTTCCTCCTTCTCAGATGCCCCTCTTCTTCTTCTTCTCAAGACTTAATTATTTAGGGGTGCCTGGGTGGCTCAGTTGGTTAAGCAGCTACATTCAGCCAGGTCATGATCCCAGGGTCCTGGGATCGAGCCTGTGTCAGACTCCCTGCTCAGCGGAAAGCCTGCTTCTCCCTCTCCCTCTGCCTGCAGCTCTGCCAACTTGTGCTCTCTATCTTTCTGTGGGGGAAAAAAAAAAAAAAAAAAAAACTCTAAAAAAAAAAAGACAATTTTTTAGAGTAGTTTCAGGCTCACCACAAAATTGCAAAATTACAGCGATTTCTCAGACACCCCTGTCCCCATACATGCACAGCCTCCTCCATTATCAGTGTCCCTCACCAGAGTGGTGCAAGTGATGAACCTATGTTGACACATCATATTCACCCAAAGTACTTATTTTACATTTCAGTTCATTCTTGGGGTTGTACATCCCATGGGTTCAGACAAATATATAATGACATAATGATATTATATTTTTACCACCTTAAAAAATTTTTTGTGCTCTGCCTATCCATTCCTCCTCTCCTTCCCCCAACCATAAAAACCATTAATATTTTTACTATCTCTGTAGTTTTACCTTTTCCAGAATGTCATATAGTTGGGATCATAGAATAGGTAGCCTTTTCAGATTGGCTTCTTTCATTTAGTAATATGCATTAAGTTTCCTCCATTTCTTTTCATGGCTTGATATCTCATTTCTTTTTAGCACTGGGTAATATTCCATTGTCTAGATATACCACAGTTTATCCATTCACCTACTGAAAGATATCTTGGTTGCTTCCAAGTTTTGAACTATGAATAAAGCTGATACAAACATTCACATGCAGGTTTTTGTGTGGACATGTTTTCAACTCCTTTGGATGAATACCAAGGAGCACAATCAGTGGATCATATGATAAGAGTATATTAGTTTTCTAACAAACGACCAAACTGTCTTCCAAAGTAGCTTTGCATTCCCAGCAGCAGTGAATGAGAGTTCTTCTTGCTCCACATCCTGTCCAATATTTAGTGTCAGTGTTCCAAATTTTGTCCATTCTAATAGGTGTACAGTAGTATCTCGTTATTGTTTTAAGGCCTTGACTTTTTATCCCTTATGCTTAGCATAATGTGACAAATGCTGAGTATGGAGAAGTCCCTCAATAGATGTTTCTTAGTTGATTTTCCAAGTTAAGTAGATTCTCCCTTTCTCTCCCTCTCCCTGCCCCTCTCAATTTCCACACATATATACATGCATACACATACAACCATATGTATATACATATTTTAGCCTGAAATTTCCTTACATTTGTTAGTAACATGCACTTATGTGGCAATAAAAGTATTATCTTTAGAAAAGAGATAAGAAGTCTTGGTTACTCAACATGGTGAGCCATTGATTCTTATACATGAGAAAAAGTTAAAATGCCTACATTCATTGAAATTATCATATCTGTGGCAAGCAGGACCTTAGTTCTCAGGGTTCCACCTGGAAGATGAATGTTCCTTTTCCTTACAAGAATGATTTTATCTGCCAGTGAAGGACAAAGGGGTCATTTGAAGTGACAGACGCCTGAAATTCTGCCTCCAAGAAATACTGTTGCTAGTTTTGGTTAATTCTTCCTCTCTGGCTGGAGTATAACTAACCCCCACAACGGAGTTTGCTACCTGACTCATGTTCTATTTGACTTCATTCTTAACCCATCTATGAGTGCTTTGTAGATTGGTGGTGTGTTTTGGAAATACAAAGAATGCTGGAGAATTCAAGTGAGGCTTTTAAAAATTGATCATTAATTTGGTAAATAACATCGTCCTAGCAAGAATGTTTGTTTGACCCTTGGAATATAAACATTTTTAGGAAGTATGTTAACTAGTTTGTTAATTCAATTATAAGTAATATCTTCTATTATTTTCTCTTACTCAAACACTACATTATTTGCCTTGAGTCTCAATTATTCCACATCTTTTTGCTGTGAGCCAGTCCTCAGTCATGCATGAAGCGTCTCCCATGTGTTGTGCACCATATTAGCCAAGACACCAGCACCCTAACATGTGTAGAGATCCAAGCTAGAGTACACATGGAAGCTCACGTGACATATGCCTAAATATTTCAAGGTTGCAAATGACAAGATATGATCCATTCTCCCACCGTGATAAATATACCTTCATAACCCCACCTAGGAGGCCAGGTTCAACTTTAGAACCCTCAGGTTCCTTGAGGCTTCAGGCCCCAGCTCTCTGCCTAACTGCCTGCTCCTCCTAGTCCTGCTCTAACCTCATCCCTGGACACCTCGCATGCACACATGTGGACAGTCTCGCCTGTTTATACAAGTTCTGTCCATATGCTTCACGAATAGCTGCCTTGGCCAGTCCTCGGATCTAGGAGTGAGCACACACGTTGTTGGTCCCTTCTTAGAGGACAGATCTTGGGAAAGGGCTTGTCAAGGCCCCAAAGGGAGGATTGGACCATTTGGACAGGGAATTCTTGGGCTCTAGGTAAGCAAAGCATGGCCTAGAAACAGGGAGCGTGGGATCTGGGTAGACATGGAATCCAGGAAGGCACATCCCTGGTCCTGCTGACTTCTCACCTCAGGGATAGGGACACTGCTGGAGGAGGGCCAAGGTAGGGTCTTTGAAGCACAACCCTCCGTTTTCAGGGTTTAAGAGCAGTGCATATGCTAGATAAGGAACTACGATCCTGAATAGGCTGCAGATTGTTACCTCATAGTTCACTGAGGAGACGGACATATAAACAGCGAGCGCTATACAATGTGGTGCATGCAATAATTTAGATATGTGTACTGTGCTAGCATGACAGAAAAGGGTGGTGTCACTAGTCACGTCAGGAGAAGTGTCATTGGAGCTCAGTCTTGAGAGAGAAAGTACTCACCAGGCAATGTGCACCTGGATGAGATGGCAAGGAAGAGGGGCGCCTGGGTGGCTCAGTTAGTTAAGCATCCAACTCTTGGTTTTGGCTCAGGTCATGATCTCAGGGTCGTGGGATCGAGCCCTGCATTGGGCTCTGCACTCAGCGGGGAGTCTGCGAAGATTCTCTCTCTGCCCCTCCCTCCTGGCACACTCTGTCTCTCTCTCAAATAAATAAGTAAATTTTAAAATAAATAACTGTGATTTTGAGAAGACCCAAGCCCTTTGTTAGTCTCCCAGGTCATGTCACATGCGCCCACAGTGAGGCTGTGTACCGAGCCACCTACAAATCGAGCAGGCTGGCGATACCCTCTCTGGAAGAAGGCGTGACACAGGCTTCCAAGATTACAGAACTTCCTTGTGCCCATGTGTTTTCATGTTGATAAATGATTTGCCTTATGTACAAAATTTGATCTACCTGATGTAGTATTATTTCACAAAGAGTTTATCTTGCTTGCAGTGAATCCAGGCCCCTCTGTTTCTCCTTCTCTATATGAATCCTTCATGGGATATTCAGGAAAACAGTGGCATCCAAGAAAAATTAGCATTTAAAACTTCGGAATATAGTAGAAGGTTTGGATGAAGATGGGTTTATAGTAACTGTAGAATTTCTAAAACCATGTACATTTATGTTTCTCAAGTCATTCCTATCCTTGTTTTTCATTGATAAGGGTTGGCTGTAACTGATTTCACATGCAGTTCTCAGATTTCATCTCCCCTTTATATTTTCTTTTCCTCATCCCAGAAATAATATATAGAAACCATAATAGTTTAGTTCAATTCCTCTAAGAGAATAACTTGGCTTTTTGTTCCTGGGGCAATAATGTTTCATGTCTAATGATTAAGAATAAATAATGGGGCACACATTTCACTGGCAATCTAGGAAACAAATCAGTTGAAAAACTATGCCCTGAGTTTCTCAACTATTCTTCAGATTGGGTCAAAGTACAGGAAGAAAATAAACTCTTGTTCAAATTCTTGCCAGGCTTAGCAAAATCTCCTTTGGAGGAAGCATATTCAGGGTAAACCCTCTGACTTGGCTTCTGTTCCTACCGGCACCCCATGAGATATTGGCTAAGTTGCTTAACTTCTCAGTGTAAGCTTTCCTATCTGCACAAGAGGCATTTGATGATGATCATCTTGTCAACAAGCATTTATTGAGCATCTATTTCCGTGTGCCACTGTACTAGGTACTACCAAGATGCCTGCCCATCAGAGATATGGCAAAGATCAATGAGATAACAAAACTAAAATATTTTAATATCCTTGAAAGAATGAAGCTGTGCCAGACCAAGAGATTCTGAATTTAAAGATTCATAAAGGTGAAGATGGTCATCACAGTTTTCATAATTTTAAATCTATTTAGTTGACATGGAGATAAGGATTAATCCCCATACAGAAGAGTTAGCACTGCAAAGAGACAAGCTCTTGGAATATAAATCCAGACTACAGGATCTCCAAGGGGACTAGGGTAGAGAGCAAGCCTGGATAAATAGCTGCAAATTTATCATAAATACACTGGCAGTAAATAAATAAATAAATAAATAAATAAATAAATAAATAAATAAATATTGAGCAAAATCATTGCCTACGAAGAACACTATGCTTTTTATGCTCCAGTTGCCCTAGCAGATTAATCCTCTGCCTTTCTCCACCCTACTGTATGCGCTGGGCAACTGACCCCTAGGGACTCTGTCACCCAGTCTCCCTTGCCACTGCCTTCCGGTTCAGTTTGGCCAACAGGAAGCACCAGCAGGAGATCAGAGGTGGGACAGAGATGGTGATCAGGGTGTTTCCTCCTGGCTCCCTGTCTTCTTCAGGTGGGTCTTTGGCAGGGACTGTAGTCTCCACTAGCTTCCATGGGGAACATGTACCATCATTTCCTCCCGTTGCCCTTTACACCTAACAGTGGTAACAGCTTCCCACTGTTGCTGGTCTCTGGGTGCTTCAGAGTCTCTTATTTGTTCTTTTGCCTGCCCATACCATCGTCAGTAGTTGTTTATTAAGCTATCTTTACTGGGAACTTCTGGGGTGAATTCTGTTTCTTACCAGGCCCCTGACTAATATATACATGTTATAAATTTTTTTTTATAAAGTCCATAGAGACCCATATGTAGATCTAAGATATTTTTGATATGAAAACCAAAATACCTAAGTGTTTGAATCAACCTCTCCACAACCTCTGAGATGTTTAGATTTCATTTCTTTGAATTTCTTGAAATGCTCACACAGGAGCATTAAAATCCTCTGATGAGACCATTTTTAAGCTGAGAACTCATTGTGAGAATATCTTAGAATGGGTGAGAAACCCCAGAGAATACTTTGCACGTTGTTCTTTTTCCTTTACGTGGTTGATGACGTGCATTTTAAGTCAGAAGAAAGGAAAACAGTCAGTAATTTTGGCTTTTCTTAGGCAATAATGGGTCTTGCAGGTCTGGGGATTGGATTTTATCTAAGAGGTTACACTGTACATGGATTGAAGTTTTGTGTCACACACGGAAAACACAATGAGGTGTCAGCAATCTGCAGTCGGGGAGGAAATTTACTCGATCCAGAGCTGACCTTTTGTGACTCATTTTACCTCCCTTCTGCACTATTAACAAACATACTACCGAGTGGGGAGCTGTAAATGAGTCCGTTTCCTGCAAATAAGATTTTAATGAGGCGCTCCAGTTGGTCCCACACCAACACAAGATGATAAAATGTTGATTCCTTCCCTCCCGCTAGTGATATAAACCCTGGTCAGTGTTCTTAAACCAAATTTAATTTTAGCCTACAAAATCATAACAGAACTGAAAATTAGGTCAAAATAAGTCTGTCTCTGGTGGCAAGTGACAGGGACTTTTGCACAAAGCCAAGTGATCTCACACTAGAAGCTCATTCCTGCTTAGTGTCACGGCAAACACAACATTTTTCTAACAGTCATGCTTCATTTGGTAGGCTTCGGCTAACTAAGTCTTCCTGGACTTAAAAATGGGCACTGAGGTGGGCTGGAGAAAGGGGAAGTTACATTCCAACTCTCTCTCCATGGGAGTTGGAAGGTCTATGTGAAAAAATATTTGTTTCCTCCCCACAATTTGTCTCTGTTCTTTATTTTTGGATATTAATGGGTGAGAAGGGCACAAGGGGCACAGACATAATAAGGATCCAGTGAGGAGGAGCTGATGGAGGAAGGAGATACAGGAAGAAAAGCTTTATTTTCCCACTGCATCGTCTACTCTTCTCGAAGTGAACAATGCAAGTTCCAATAGCCTGAACCCATAGGGACTTTAAGACTCCAAACGATCCTACTCAAATGGAACTTAGCCTATTGCTTGCAACATCTCTTGTTGCTCCTAAGTTTAAAGACAATGAAGAGGGACAAGAAGAAATATGAAAAAGACAAGGTTGAATAATAATATTAGCTAATCCACTTTTTTGAAGTTCTATTAATTATTCATTGATTTATTCATTCAACAAATATGTACTAGGCACCTATTATGTGTTGCATAGTGATATAGATACTGTGGATCCAAGGACAGAACAATGCTAAGTCCCTGCCCTCAAGGAGCTTACTTCTGAGTGGGGCAAACAGAAAATAAACTAAAAGACAAATTGATAAATAACATGATCTCTGCTCTCATAAATGTTAATATGTGTGAGAGTCTACACCAAGAATTTACTTACACAGAGCTCATCTACTCCTCACAGCAACTCAAACGGTAAGTTTATCATCTCTATTCAGAGCAGAAAAGAACTTGTCCCAGGTCGTCCTAGGTAGAGCTGAGCTCAGGTCTGCCTGGCCTCATAATCTGGAGACAACGAGGTAGGTTTGTTGGCCTCCCCTGGACCTACCTACATCTGCCTGTCCTGAAGAAGCCTTCCCATTTAAGGGGAAGATGAGACCCTAGAGAGAGCGCTGGGGTCTCAGAGCACTGCTTGCTTATAATTACCATGTAATTAACCATGGACAGCCTTCTGGAAGTTGCCATCTCTTTTAATTTAGATCTGTTACTGAAATGTTTTATTTCTATTTAGCCTGATCCTGATTAAAATTTTTGTCCCCAGTTTTGCTGTGAATGTCTTGGGGACCAGAAACATTTAAAAGATTTTAATCCTTAATGGCTCTCAAGGCATTTACCTTGTACCCTGCACACAATGGACATTTATTTATTTTTTACAATGGACATTTTTAATATGGAGTTTACTTAGTTGAGTGTCTAGAAAAGGCAGTCCTGGGAATTTGCTGAAGGATCTTCATCATTATCTCAAGTCACAAATGAGCTCCTTGCTCTTGATTTCTCACCTCAAGGCAGGTTTGGCTAAATCTTAGAGGATTTCTTCTTTTAAATGTAGAGTTCACCTTACAACACTTCCTTGGAAAGTAAAATAAACTGGCCCAAAGTTTTTCAGTATAGCTCGAAGTTCAAGGTACTCAGTTACAATGAAACATCCTATTTACAGAAAAGAACAAAATTGCTAGACTTTCCATTTAAACCGGGAATTAAAAAACATGCACGCGGCACCTGGGGGTGGGCAGTCGGTTAAGCATCTGACTCTTGGTTTCGGCTCAGCTCATGATCTCAGAGTCATGAGATGGAGCCCAGCCGTAGGATCCGCTCAGCGCAGAATCTGCTTGAGATTCTTTCTCCTCCCTTTGCCCCTCACTCTTGTGCTCTCTCTCTCCCTCTCTCTCTCTCTTTCAAATAAATAAGAAATAAATCTTTAAAAAAATAATACACATGCACAAAACAAAACATAACCTGGGGATAAAATGATTTGCCATTACAAACCTTGTTACAGGAGAAAACATTCCTCCAAGCATCAGGTTCAAACAGCATCCACTACAAATGTTGCTACCCAGTGTCCTGAGCAGTAAGGCCGCCCGAGTTCCCTTGCATGACAGGCCACTCTTTTACAAGAGGACTCATCAGGCACCCTCACTCAAATAAAATACCATTTAACATTTGTTTCTTTTTTTTTTTCAACATAATGTTTCTAAACAAGACTGCAGAGCCAAGCAGCAAGAACATATAAAAACAAATACAGCCTTTATAGACATGTAAATACTCTGGCCCTGCCATTCTTCCCTCAAAATTTACTGGAGCCCAGGAGACTGGAGCAGTGTGACGCTGAAAGGAAGTGCTTTCAAAGCACAATCAGGTTTATTCACACAAATGTGATCTTTCTGAGTTGTTACGTGTAGTTATCCCATAATTTGAGAAAAAAAATGTATCTGGACATAAGAGTGTTTTATTGGAATAATTACTTCAGGATGTGAGGCAGCTCCCAACCCTGCTGAGCCAACTTCCCACCCTTTTAGCATTTCCTGGGTCACTCACTGTACCAGCGATCTCCTCTCTTATTTTGATCACTTCAGAACTGGCAGTCAGAAGCGGCTCTTCTCAGGAGCCGTTTCAGCCTCTATGAGATGGAGTTGCTAGCCTAACTCTAGAAAAGGGGCATGTATGCCATTGTTTCACTGTCTGACTCATGTAAATTGGCATCTTTGGGCCCAGCATATTGTCATGATGAGAAACCACAGCACGCGACTGCTATGTGTACATCCAGTGAGGGAGGAGTGGTTCTGGATATCGCTCATGTCCTGCATGATACCTCTGAAAACTGGGAATCAATCTGCTTGTGTTAAAGACTTAGGTGCAAAATAGAGACACATACTCAAGCCATTAGGATTAGGATGGGAGAAGATGAATAAAAAGAGGGAGGAAAATAAGACACTAAGTGACTAGAGGCTGATGATCAAATTGAGTCAGAAAAATCCTTCCTTCCTTCCTTCAATCCACAAATATTTTTTTTATGTATGTCAGGTACTCTGCTAGGTTCTGTGACTAGGCAGATGAAATACAGTCCCTTTTAAGAGTAGTCACAATCCAGAAGTAGAGATGGATAAGGCAATAATTTGTAGGACAGTGTATTATCTTGCTCGGGCTGCTGTAACACCCCAGATTGGGTGGTTTACACAACAAAAATTTATCTTTCACAGTTCCAGGGGCTAGATGTCCAAGATCAGGTTGTCAGCAGGCTTGCCTTTTCCTGAGGCCTCCCTCCTTGGTTTGCAGACGGCACCTTCTTGCTGTGTCCTCACATGGCCCCTCCTCTGTGTACATGTATTTCTGGTTTTTCTCCTCTTCTCATGTGGACACCAGTCATGTTGGATTAGGGCCTCCCCTCAATGTCCGCATTTTAACTTAACCACCTCTTTAAAGACCTTGTTTTCAAGGTACTGGAGATTGGGACTTCAACATATGAATTTGTGGGGGAGGGGGAAGGACACAATTAAGCCCATAACAGTCTATTCTAAACTATGATAGAGGTCACTCAGGATGCTTGGGAAGCGCAGAAGAGGGGGACCGTCAGAGAGGCTTCACAGAGCATCTGAAGAGTAACCAGGTCTTATAGGATATATAGCAATTGGCCTGAGGTGCCAATGGTGCGTTCTTCCCACAGAAGGAACAGGGTCTGAATTAATAACTCATAAGTACATGGTGACATTATGTATGTTAGAACCATGTCTTATTTTCAGTCTAAAAATTCCACAATGATATATGTCCTTACAATACAAAGACACGAAATAGGGATGTGTACAAGTAGGAAAGATACTTAGAAACAGGAATGAGTGTTGGCATGGGACGGAAGCTTAGCTTGCAGTTCAGTTGAAGCCGTGCAATGATAGAATGTGGGGGTGTAAACCAGGTGCAAGGGAAGAGCCAGAGGCCAGGAGAGGCCTACATATCAACCAGTTGTTCCTTCCTTGCTCTTGGGCTCTGTGTGTGTGTACTTCTTCAGCCGGCAGCAAGGCTGTATTACACAGAGTCTTCTTCTAGGCTCCTGCCTCTATCTGAGACACAAACAAATGAGGTCCACACTCCATTCCTCTGTATGGACTTTATTGTTCAGCAGATAGTTTTCCCTTTGAAAGAGGCTTTTAGGAGCCAAAAGTTTCTGGACTTGCAGTCCCCAGAACCACACTGAAAGTCTGTCAGATTAATACAATTGTAGTTTGTGGTAGAGAATTAAAGAAATGAGAAATTTTCTGGCTTACATTTGTGTAACATCTCTGTGCTGCATCCCCAAAAAACCACCCTCCGTTTTTCCAGCTCAGAATCAGTGACAGTAATGATAATTTGAATTTAAAACTAAAATTGGATAATTTGGGGGTTGGAGAATAGAGGAAATTATGGATTGAATCAAAGAGTTATATTCCTCAGAGGAAGCTGCAGGTGGGTAAAACAATTCATTTGAGTTTTGTTTTGAGGATTAAAAGGGGGAAATTCTTTTTCAGAGGCACTGAAAAATGTAAGCAGTATGTGATTCAAAGATGTCCACCATCTGGATTTGAATGGATCAGCTTTCAGAGAACAGTGACATCAGAGAGCAATTCTCAACTTCTGAAGCCCTGTGAGCCCAGGAAACAGGGGGAGTTTAAAATGCCCTGAAATTAATTTTCCTGCTTTTATGATTTTAGCCAGTGTTTTCATTTTAGTATTGATACCCAGAAGCAGTTTCTCAAAGGACTCATTTTTTAAAAACGCATCAAATAAGCAAATGACACTACTCAATTTCTTGAATAATACAGATTTCAAAAATTGCTGAATTGTGTCAAGTTTAAATGACCAAGATCAAATTTACATACATTCAAGCCAACTAGGGGATTTACTCAAAATTATTCTAACTTTGAAATGTGCATTTAAATAAGCTGCAGAAGGAAACAGTGGTAAGCACTAGAATTAAAAGTATGTAAATGTTTCACTTTGTTTCCATTTTTGTCCCTAAATGTCTTTGAACTTTTGATAATTCTTTGTTTGACTCCATTTATCCATTTTTAGTTTTTATTATTAAATTCATAAGCTCTCTCCATATTCAGTATAATACCACAACAATGCAAAGTTCAATGAATTCTTATTTACATGTGAAGTTCAATCCCAGTCCCAGCAGGAAATTTTTACATTATCTAATCCATTCATCTCAGTTGTCAAGAAGAAACCTCAGGCATGAAAAGGGAAAAAACATTTCTCAGTGACACAAAGTGATTCGGTGGCAGAGATGAACCTCAACTATGACTCCTGCCTGGGTCCTCTCTTCTAGCACCTTCTTCCACCTCTCCTCTTTTTCCAGAAGATTATCTTCCCTGGATCTGGAACCTTCTGGGTCCTCTTTCCAGCCAGGATCTGATCAAGTGGACAAAGATTGAAGTTGAAGATGAATAGAAGGGGATCATGGTCACTACTGAGGTGCGGTATTTATCAAAAATCAAAGCCAAATTCAGATGAGTTTTGTTTGAATTGTTAATTGTTATTCACATTCCTCCTTCTTTTCATTAAAACAGAATGTGAAAAGTAAAACAGACTTTCGATCTAGATTTTCATACTACACTGGGACAAGAACTACCCTCATTGCTTCTCCATCACATTTACAGATATTATGGGCCTTTGCTTGGCCAAAGTTCTGTATGAAAAAGGTTTTTAATTTGCAGGTCAATTTCCTTCACATAAAAAATCATAATTCATCTCCAACTATGTGTGCTGAAGTGGAAATTGTGGAGATACAAAGATGTATGGCACGGTCTCTGCATTCGTAAAGCTTAGAGTAGTAGAAATTTTAAGTTAAAAAAAAAGTAACTTTTCAACTTAAAAAGCATTCCTAGCCTGCCAGTTAGTAATGGTTGCGTGTTCTTCTTTTTTGCATTTACTGGAAGGAGATATCCTAATAGTTTAGTGGGAAAGGGCATCATTGGGGTTTTCCGCCGGCATTCTGGAAGGAAGCATGCACTATTTCAGACAATACAATAACGTTCTTCCAGCAAGAAGGAACTAGTTCAGTGCCTAAAAGTGGTTCAAGGCAAAAGTTCCTGAGAGAAAGTAGTTCGGCGAGACTTAAATGGAATCCTAAGGGACTGGTTGTTTCGTAATGCTTGAAGAAAAGGAAAACAAAAGCCTTTTCTCCTCCCACTCTCCTCTGGACTTCCATTGGCGGGACGCCTGTGACTGGCAGCAGAAGGCCGCAGTGCTTGGCTTCTCCTATTTTGGGGGGTGAGGGGGCTCCTGCCTCTAGGATTCCACTAGGTATAGTGAAATTATTTGCTGAAATTTTTACTTTTGAACACAGAATTCTAACTTTCATAATGGTCAATGAAACTTTTTATTCATGAATATGAAATGTTCACTTATGAACTGCAAATGCCAGCAGTCATTCATGGCTAGTGTTCCACCCTCCCCCAACCAACGCTTGCCCTCTCCCCCCCCCCCCCACCATGGTACCTGCCCCCACGCCTGTGTTTCCTCTGGGAAACTTGGTGCTTTGGCCTCTCTCTTTCAGATCAGACCAACAGGAGCCCATTCCCCTCAGGAATTAGCCACCACCCGTCATACCTTGACGGAGCAGAATCAGTTTGTCAGCCAGCTCAGTTTATCATAAACGGAATAGAAGCAATCGGTGCAGGACCTCTACAGGTAGGTGAGAATTGCTATTGCATTTGTTACCATTGAGGACGTTCAAGAATAGAGAGGCTTTGAAGACAGCGTGAGTGTTTCAATATATATGTTAAGCTCTGTGGCAACTCTGTGCAAAGCTGAAGTTACTGCAGCCCTGGAGTTTTGGTTCGGTATCGGTTAATAAAATCCTTGCATTTTAAAATAGAGGGATTCATTGGGATGCGTTGGTTCCCTCCTCATGATGACGTAGCAAGGCTGTCTCTTTGGGGAAGAGTGTAGATCTGTGCCCCTAACAAAGCTTTCCTTTCACACGTGTAAAATATCCATAGAGCCGCTGAAGGACGGTGTCGAGGAGAGCCAGCCCTACCAGGGTTGTCTGAGTTTCAAGGGTCTGTTGTGCTCCGTTCTTCGGGCACCCTGAGGGGACGGGGGCTTTCCTGGAAGCTCTTTTGTGGCGAACTGGCCCAGACCTGGCCTTCCCCACTCAGACCATGTGAGCAGGCCCACGACCTCGCCATCACCCTGCCTCGGGACGGCAGCTGAAGTCGCGGTCCGTGTCGCAGTCGTTCCATTTAAATCCCGCCGGGAGAACCCGGCCTGAGAGTAAAGGCTGGTGGAGTCAGTGGCTGACTCGTGCGTGTCTTTCCTTTCCTTTCCAGGGTCGATCCCTCGTGTTTAAAGTGGGAGACTCTCAAAGTCAGGAAGCTAGTCAGACGTTCAAACTATGCGGTGACGCTGAGGGCCCTGTGAACGGAAACAGACGTTTACAGCATCCCTTTCCAGCTCAGCCGGTTCCAAATATCTGCCTCTGATGCTAAAGGGGAGTGGGCTCTCGGCCCCAAGTCTAACGTGGGCAGAGGCAGCCAACGGATCACCAGGGTCACTTTTATTTTTCGTTTTCACTGTGTAGAGAGTTGGGTGTATAATGTTGGCACTTTTACAAGAGGCTGGTAAAGGGAGAGGAGAGAGGAAAAAGTAAGACTGTTTTTAGTTCATCAAACTGCTGCTGATCTCAGAATAATAAACACAAGTCTGTTTCCTTGATTTTTTTCTAAATAACAAATATTTGGGTAAGGAGTTTGATAAGTGCCCTGACCATGGAAATTATTTACCAAAATGATGCACCAGTAAAAAACAAACAAACAAACAAACAAACAGCCATCTCCGCAAAACCCTTGAGTTTGTCTGTGAGATTCTTCGGTCTGATTCCCAAGGTCCTTAGTCATCATTTCCCTCATCTTTTGAACTTGATCAAAGCAACAAGAGGGCCTCTGAGGGGAAAGATTGGTTCCATTATGCAAAAGGCAATAAGGTAGTGCCCTTCCCAGCAGTTAATCGACAGGAATGTTGTAAAATACCGTGTGGTTTTCAAATACCAAGGCGGAAGTTTTCTGGTTTATAACCTCCCTAATCATCCTGACCAGTCTCCTGGCTTTCTCAGGCATTGCTGACTGATTCCATGCTAAACCAAACTGGTGAGGCTGGAGACCTGCTGGCCCAGGTAGACCAGCTCTCTTGCCTGGTGCTTACCTACAGTGGCCCTCAGAGCCGCCAAACCTGGGCTTCTCTCTCAGACCCCAGCCAGAGGTCTGGAATTTCCACAGTGCTGAGTTACTGTAAGAGCCTCCCAACTTAAGTCACTGACCCAAACAGGCAGCAAATTGCATTTAAATGAGCAACGCAGGCCCTGAGGAAAATAGGAGGGAGAATATAAACTGTGGTCACTGCATTCTTCTTATATTTGAAAATTAAAATGGAAATATTTTGTCCATTTGGATTTCTGGGAAATTTAGGGTGGGAAAATTCTTCTGAAGGTCTTGTAAATAGGGTATCACTTTTTTAATTGGATGAAGTGATGAAATTATATTCTATTTGTTTATTTGTTCAACAAATATTTTTTTGAGCAACTCTCATGGCCAAGGCCCAGACAGGTTCTGAAGAGATGACCATGAACAGGAAGGGTATGGTTCAGTGGGCTGATCAAGAATGGAAAACACAGGGCGCCTGGGTGGCTGAGTTGGTTAAGCGACTGCCTTCGGCTTAGGTCATGATCCTGGAATCCCGGAATCGAGTCCCGCATCGGGCTCCCTGCTCAGAAGGGAGTCTGCTTCTCCCTCTGACCCTCCCCCCATCTCGTGCTCTCTCTATCTCATTCTCTCTCTCAAATAAATAAATAAAATCTTTAAAAAAAAAAAAAAAGAATGGAAAACACATACCACTGGCATGATGGTTCTCTTAAGGTGAAGAACCTCCTTACTGTGTATAAAGGGAAACACAAATGAACCATCCACCTCCCAGGAATCGCCTATTTCTTAGAATAGTTTTTCCAATTAGGGCCTCAAGAAGTTACAGGTCATCAAAGCCCACATCCCAACCGTGCTCTGCCTGGTGATTCCAGAGTCCTTGAGTCCCCAGAGACCAGCTCAGTGCTGTTTATAAGTGGGAGGGGATATTCTCTCTGCTTCTGAAGCATAGAATTCCTTGTGAGGGAGGGCACCTGGGTGGCTGAGTCGGTTAAGTGTCTGACTCTTGGTTTTGGCTTAGGTTGTGGTCTCAGGGTTGTGGGATCGAGCCCCGCGTCGGGCTCCATGCTCAGTTCGGAGTCTGCTCGAGATCCTCTCCCTCTCCCTCTCCCTCTGCCCCTCGCCCCCGCTTGCACTCTCTCTAAGATGGCTCCAGCCATGCAGCAGGGATCCCATCGTGCCTCAAGACAGGATTAGATGGTTTGGGTTCCTGAATGCCTCCTTAATCAAGCTGATGAAGTTGGTCCCTAATCTAAATCAGGAAAATACCTGCTTTTAATCACATTTGTCTCTCTTACTTGATATATCCATAATCCAAATCACAGGTTGTTCTAGGAGACTGAATGATTCAAAATAGCTTAAATGAGGCGCTGGAAGGCAAAAGACTCTATTTGTCCAGTTTATAACAAACCAAAGAGGAACAGGAGTGTCTGGCAGCTCAGAAAGGGGCAGGTAATGACAGATGGGATATAAACCGAAGGGAGGAGACTCCCAGGCAACAGTCTTGTTTTCATTATGGAGTCTTTTCACAGGATAGTTACATGTTACACACAAACTTTTTGCCCAAGAAAATAGATTGGATTTAGAGAACACTTTTCTTCTGAATAGCTCAAAGAAAACTATTGCATCTAAGACTAGTTATGTTGGAGACTCTTTCTGTGTGAACCTGACATCATGCTAACTATTTAAGTGGAGGTCAGAACAGCTTTCAAATTTGTAAGACCATGTTATCCTTATACAATATCTTTCATCTGAGCACTTATTCTCCCAGTACTTCTGTAAGGGTGTAGATAATTTATGGCTTATTTTATGGGTAGAGAAACTGAAATGGCTAACCATTAACAGGTTGTGTTTTCTCAAAGTTACCCAGTAGGTAATTAGTAGATTTAAGAAAACAATCCAAGACTGCAAATTCCCAGTTTCTTGGCCTTTCCCCCTTAGACCTTTATACCTTGGATCCTAAATGCAATGCCATAAGAATGGAAGAAATGCTGTATTAAGGACCCCAGTAGACTATTGCCTTATTACTGTCACAGGATATTTTGATGGGGAGCTTGACAGGTAAGCTTGTTAGTTCCTGTATATGATTTTCTTTCAAATTTAGTACTGCTATAAAGGGAGTCCTTAAAAGCAGGACTCTTGCCCTGGACCCTTAGACAGTGGCACATACTGACTCTTGCCCTGGTACCACAAACACGTATTTATTAAGCACCATATGGATGCTCGGTGCTGGTACAACACAGCCACTATGCCTACCCTGATGATTAGCCCTGGTCCCAGGCCCCACAGAAACACTGTTGCACTTCTCTTGCTCTGTGTCCCTCAGGACGAAAGAACGGACCAAATGCCATCCAGGCTGGTGGGCTGTGCCTCTGCTGACGTCAGAGATGGAATGTGGAAGGTATAGGTAGCAGAAGCACTTAGGTAGAAAAAAAGACAAAGACAAATTAATTAATTTGTCAAGTCCCTCCTTTCAGATTGCAGAATCAAGTGTCACTTCCTGGTAGTGCTGAGCTCCCATTTTCTTCCTCCTCTTTGGGTTCCAACTGGTGGTTCCAGAGATACTCAGGAGTTAGTGTGGTGTTCACTGTAGTTGCAGATGGTGGTTGCGGAACATTTTACAATACGAGACACTTTGATATTACTCTTAAATTGTACATCTAGGGTGGCTGGGTGGCTCGGTTGTTAAGCGTCTGCCTTCTGCTCAGGTCATGATCCCAGGGTCCTGGGACCGAGCCCCGCATCGGGCTCCCTGCTCAGTGGGAAGTCTGTTTCTCCCTCTCCCACTCCCCCTGCTTGTGTTCCCTGTCTTGCTCTCTCTCTAATAAATAAATAAAATCGAAAAAAAAAATTTGTACTTTTAGAGGGCTCAGTATACCACTTGTGAATCATGATACTGATTCTTTACTTGAACATAAATATTAAAGCATATATAATACAGGCCTCGAGTCATACAGTAGACCCCATAAATACTATACATAGACCTGTTCACAGGTTATTATTACCTTACCATGGAGCCTTGGGCAGGTCGTAACTTCTCTGAGTTTCTGTTTCCCCAGTTTGTAAAAGAAAAGTGTTGGACTAGATGCTCTCTAAAGTCTCTTTCAACTCTAACAATTGTTTTTTTAAAAATTATTCTGCCTATTTATAAATATATATGCTTCTAACAAAACTTGAACAGCCTTATAAAAAACCTACTATAAACTTTATATGACCTGCTATAACCCTTACAAAGCTTGTGTAAAAATCTAAGCCCTTCTTCTTGCTCATTTTGTCTTTCCAGCCTCATTCATTCATTCATCAGGCATTTATAGGGTACCAAATATAGGACAGATATGGTGCTAAACTTTGAGTGAGAACATAGCAACAACTAAGTCACAGTTGATGTGTTCAAGCATCTCACAGGCCAGAAGACACATAACGAGACTAGTAGACTGCAGTCAAGTCCATATAGTGAGGGCTGGGCCTGCAGAAGGAGGCAGCCCACAGAACGGTGGGTCCCTTCTCTGCCCTGAGGGCTGAGAAGGATCTCTGGAGGAGGTAGGATGTGAGTTGAATCTGAATGAATGAACAGTAGTCACGCCAGCCCAGAGAATGGGAAGAACACCTCAGGTAGAGAGGACAGCATGACAAGGCACAGGGGCCAGAGGGAACGTGGAGTGTGAGGAGGGGAAACGTGTTGGTAGAGTGTCCTGTGTGGGGCATGGCCATGTGGGGCAGAGCCTGCAGCAGCAGGAAGGTGCTGGGAGTCTTAGATAGGCTTCATTCTGTAGGTGATAGAAAAATTTCAAAAGATTAGAAATAGGGGAATGACATAATAGATTTAGGTGATAGGTGGATCGCATTTTGACAGTGGTCTGGAAGAAAAATGAATTAGTGGAGGCCAGATTAAAATCAGAGGAACAAGTTGGGGGCTGCAGACATAATCCAGGTGAGAGATTCTCAAGGCCTGGGTGGGACAATGATGGTCCAAGTGGACAAGTGGGAAAGTGGGGGGGCAGGATTGACATCATATTTTGGAGAAGGATGTGGGTCTATTTAGGTAACAACCAAGTCCCTGCCTACATCAGTCCATTTGATTCTCCCAATCTGAACAGCAGGAGAAAAATGTTACCTGCTCCACGTTCTCACATTTGCATCTTTATAAAGTTATACTTGCCACTTATTTCACATTAGGGAAGTTGAAAGAGGGACATGGACTCCCTGCGTTCCAAGAGGCTCATGCATTGATCATCATCAACTTTTAGAAACTGTGAGCAAAACATTTCCAGTCTCACTTGGTCATCCTTTATTCATGCTAAGAGTGCTTTTGTGGAGGGGAAGATAGCACCATTGAACAGGACTCATGTCATTCACCACATTGGTTTCCAGTTTTCAACAGAGAGAGCCTGTTCACAGCCAGGGACAGCAAGCAGTCCATTCAATTTAGGCATCTGAAACTCTCTGTGCAAATGAGTCAGAAGCAGAAGGTTGGTTTTTCCTTATGAAAGGCAGATGCCTTTGAAACTCAGGGGGCAGATTCTGAGGACAGTAAATGGGGTAAGATTGTCCCCATATTCCCTGGAAACCACCGAAGGTGGTTGATAAGATTTGACCAGCCCAGGGAACCAGCAGTTGCCCTGGGGAAGCTCCAGAGGGAAGTAAGGCTCTGGTCCCAGCTAGAGCTCTGAAGTCCAAATGGCATTTACAGGGCTCTGTGATTTACACAGATTTATATAAGATTGAAGGCACTTTATGAAATCTGCTCCTACAATTACATTTCCTAAGAATTACTAGGGATTAGAATGTCACTATTCTCAAACACTCTGCCACATAGTTTTCTGTAAACAGTTTATACAGAAATAAAGGAGGGGGAATGATCAGTTGCCAGTTTATGTGAGCTTTTCCATACAGAGGCTCACTAAGGCCAATTCCTTCTGATTTATGTACCAACTGCCTGTAACCAGCTGGACAACAGTCATCCTGACTCCTTACCACTTTTAGAACGTTTTAAAAGTAAGCCCTAATAAAAGGCTTCCTTTCTATTATCCCTGTCCTTTGGGATGAGGAAAATTCCCCACAGAAATTGTACACATTTTGCGAAAGCCGTAAATTCTGGCAGTGACATTTTAATGTCCCAAAGTCAGTGCATAATAAATGTCTCCTGTTATAAGTTAGAGCCTTTCTGGGATGTGTTGACCTTTGAAGTCTCTCCAGTAGATAAGCTTCTCTCTTATTCAAGGCTATCATCCATCGGTTTTAACTTCTATTAACCATAAAATTACGGTTGAAATTCTTCTGAAATAGAGGAATTATTTGGCTTTTTTTTTTTATAGCTGAGATGATGCTCAACTTTGGTGACTAGAATCACTTTATTTTTGTAGCACTGAAGAATTAAAAATCAAAATCACATTTGGGGAGGGACATATCACAGAGTGAATATGCTGGAGAAATTGGAATGTGCATAAGAGTTCAAATACACACAGTATTTAATATTGTTACATAGCTATTTCAGCATACACACACACACACACACACACGAATAATTGTGAAACTTACTAAAACAATATCCACTAAGAATTTTTTTTTTTTTTTTGAGGGGCGCCTGGGTGGCTCAGTTGGTTGAGCGACTGCCTTCGGCTCAGGTCATGATCCTGGAGTCTCTGGATCGAGTCCCGCATCGGGCTCCCTGCTCGGCAGGGAGTCTGCTTCTCCCTCTGACCCTCCCCCTCTCATGTACTCTCTCTCTCTCTCTCTCTCATTCTTGCTCTCTCAAATACATAAATAAATAAGTCTTTAAAAAAAAAAGAATTTTTTTTTTGAGATTCTTTATTCATAATCTTACTGTTTATGCAGAATCCACTTCCTGCTCTCAAAGTTGGATTTTCTGCTCCCAAAAGCAGATTGTTGGACATGAGGGAAAACTAGAGCACAGTCAAGGTCTGCTGACCTCTTTGGCCTCCTTATTCCCTGTCCAGCGAGGTACACACACTCCCCCTACTAACTTGGGAACACCACTTGGGTGGTGGTTCCTCCACCCAGAAATGGGTCTCACTACAGCCTGGAGCCTGTAAGGAGAAGCCCACATGCAGATCCTGCCTTGGAGTCCATCGAAGAAAATTCCTGTGGGATCTGTTGAGCATTTGGGGCTGAAGGACAGTTTTTCTCTCAGACATTTTTTCTGACCGGAGCAGAAGAGCCTCAGGGCTTTCATGTATGGATCATGTGTCGACAACATGCCAGGTGAAGTCCATCTAGCAGTGAGCCAGCCAGACCTGGTCTCTTCCCTCTGGAAGTGAGCTCTTGTATCTTCAAGTTAAACAGTGTTTGGTACTAAATTTAAAAACGGAGACAAAGAACTCTGTAGTGCAGTTCCATTGATGTGAAAACAAATACACAGGAGTAAACACGTATATATGCATACACTTGTATATGCTTTAAGAACGTTCCGAAGACCAGAGTAATGCTGTGGAATGGAGGAGAGAAGAGAAGCGTTTTTATTTTCAATGCCTCTCTCTCTATTCTTGGCTTTTATTCTGTGTACAATAATTTTTTTTTAAATATTTTATTTATTTATTTGACAGAGAGAGAGAGATCGAGAGCAGGAACACAAGCAGGGGCAGAGGGAGAGGGAGAAGCAGGCCTCCCGCTGAGCAGGGAGCCCGATGCGGGGCTCGATCCCAGGACCCCGGAGCCGAAGGCAGACGCTTAACGACTGAGCCACCCAGGCACCCCTGTGTACAATAATTTTAAAGAAATTTAGTCTTTGAAACCACGTACGGTATCAAGGTATATCTTTATAAACAAACATAGAAAGGTATATTGTTGAACGGTATAAAAAGCAATTTATAAGTAGCAAGGAAGATTGCATTCTTGTAAAAACTAGAGATAAGATGATAGATGATAGATAGATAGATAGATAGATAGATAGATAGATAGATAGATAGATA
>NW_023270807.1:61665319-61780789 GCF_011800145.1 Mirounga leonina | reverse complement strand
ATAGATAGATAGATAGATAGATAGATAGATAGATAGATAGATAGATAATCGGGGGGTAAACAGCTGAGGATATAAAACAAATTGGTATGGAAAGTTACCTCCAGGGGATGTAGTGAAGGGAGAGGCCTCTCATTTTCTGTGTTGCATATTTCTGTAACATTTGACTATTTTTCAGTGAGCGTGAATGGACCATCAGAAGAAAATGATTTTTTTACATAAAAAATGTTGTGGTATGTTTTATGCCAAACCACTTCAGCTAATCCCTTTTTGTCTCTGTAATAAAAATAACTTAGAGAATATTAGAGCAAAGAGTAGATATTTGAAGGATAAACATTTACCCAGGACTAGCTTTTCCAAATCCTTGTAATTCTCCTTTCCCCTTGTAAGTCCTAAATCAGAAAGGATTTCACATAACTCTTCAGGTTCGGTTTAGAGCCAGTCCCTCTGTGGGGATGTCGCAGGGAAGGGCCTGAATGAGCTGCAGCCCAGCAGTGGAAATTGAGATCCCGTGCGGGTCACCCGCCCTTCCTCTGTGCCACCTCTCCACAGCCATCCCACTGGGAAAGGGTCCTTAGTCTGAGGGGCAGAAAGACCCTTTTGTCTTTAGCCCTTCAGCTTGATCTTGGACCCCAAAACCTTTGCTATCTTCTGGGCCTCATGGAGAGGTAGCAAGCAGATTCAGTTTTCATTTCACTTTCGGAGCACTCATTTGAAGGTTTTCATTCTGAATTGGCCTGCGTCTGGGTCTCAGACCCACATGCGGTGGCAAGCTCTGGCCTGGTGGAGATGGCCCAGGCAGGTCTGTCTGTACTTTCACTTCCCACCCAGATTCCTGAGTACAGACCAATGGGAGATTGCGTCAGATTCGCCAAGGCAGACCAATTAGACAATCCTGAAATCCCCTGGATGACACAACAGGCATGAAAGCCTGTTTGTACCCTATCGCATTGTTAAATTTAGATGCAGTCTGGCTATGTTACAGAAGGAGCTCTCGAAAAGAGGCAGAGAATGCAAAGAGATCAGTCCAAGGATACAGAAAACCTGCCTGGGCCAGTTAGTCCTCACTTGTTTTGTAATGCAGACAGAGGAGGAGTTAATTCCAACCTCAGCCAGTTGCAACAGAGACATTGTTTCCGTGAAGTTACTCTGGAGAAGGAAGGGCCTTCTAGGTGCTGGGAGCTGATGTTGGCCAAGCCCACACAAGATGGAAGCTGGGAAGGGTAACTGGTATCCTGAAAAACAAGAAGTCAGTTATCCAGTGCCGAATTACTGACAAAATCATGTGAGTGCTTATAACAGGGCAAATAACAAGTGTATGAATAAAATCAAGTATCGCTAAAGAGACAAAAAGCAATAGCCAACGCATAAGTGTACCAGGGACATCATTTATGTTATTAATGAAGTATTTAGAACACACGCATCAGATAGACCTTTTAATTCATGTGAAAAAAAAAAATCGGACTTTGGGGATATGTTGCAGTCTGTAAACTGTAAACAGTGACGTTTTAAACGTCTTTATAGTTGATACCAACACCAGCAACGTGATCCGTTTAAGACTAGGTGGTATTTTGGAAAATGTCATAGATTCACTTTTCCACGCAAAGATGCAAAAAAACCTATCTGGGCATGTTAACCATTATTTGCTTTTAGCAGAGCCAGTCTTCTCCCGAGCCTTTCCAAATATTTATTTATAGAATAGTCTTTCCACTCCTCTGCACTACGAGGCTTGAAAACTATAATCGAAGATGTACTTAAAGCTTTTCACCTGTCAGCAGCTCGCAGCGCTTCCCCTGATGATGAGTGGATAGATATCATCTCAAAAGGGTGGAGAGAAGCACAGACAGGGATAAGGACACACGTTGGCAGAGTGGAACACAGGATGGAATTCCAAAAAGCTTCGAAAGACATGGAAGTCCAGGAGCCCCAGGAAAAGGCTGGTGAGAAGAAATGTACGTAAGACTAAAAACAACAGCAACAAAAAAGATACCCCAGTGCTTTGATAAGGATGTCAGTTACAGGGTTCGTCTTTTCTACCCAGAAGTCAAGAAGGCACTGAAACTGAGGATTTTGCATTCCAGAACCTATAAATTTATCTCTGATTTAATGTCAGAGGATTGAAGTGGCTTCCACAAGCAAGAAAAAAAGTGGAGCCCAAATAGAAGAAAAAGAAGTAAGAGTTGTGTAAGAAGTAAAAAAAGTCCTATTAGAATTATCATCATAAATTGGATATAATTGTGTTATTTTGTGTTAATAATATTTTATGTTAATGAAGCATAGCACTTTTATCAATATCTCTTAACTTTTAGTACTCTTTTAAGTATCAATCTATCCTGAAGTACAGATTTTTAGTAATATCCCTTTTTGCATAATTCTGATTTGTCATGTATCCTCCAAAGTTCCTAATAAACGTCTGTGTTCCATTTGTAGTTCTGTTGCCTCAGCCACATATCTAAAATGACAAGAAACCAGTGAATGAGTGGAAGCAATTTGAAAATGAATTTGCTAGTTTAAAAAAAATGCCATAATTCAAAATATGAGATGAGTCAAAGGGAGGCATTGCCCAGAAAGAAAACACACACACACAGAAAAGAAAACTGTATCATCAGGCAAGTTCATTCACTTGCCAACAACAAATGAGTCATTCATCAGTCTATATGTCACATATATTACAGAACTTGAATCTAAAGTGGTATTTACCTTTCGACAACAACCAAAAAAGCCCCTATGGTCTCGCACTACCTCAGGTTTCCCCTAAATTTCTCAACATGCTCAACTCATCTATTACCCTTCAGAAGAGCTGATCTGAGAAACTTGAATCGACACAGTAAAACAACCAATTATTTTTCTATTTTGCACAGAGAATAGTCACAGCCACTCTTCGTGTCCAAAGCCTTCCGCTGGGAGCTACTAAACAAACCAGTCAATCCATCAATAACTTTCAAGGAATAATTACTCAAAAGCCCTTGTAGAGCTGAGTATGGACCATGGTGCTACCTAAGACTTTAAAAGAAAGGTTCTAGAAATATGCAACAAATAATAATAATTCACCAGTCACCCCTGGCAAAGACCAGCAGCCTTATATTTGGGGCTGCTGGCTGTTTTTCCTTGGGGGAAGGACTTGTTGATAATTTAAGCTTTCTGTCAGGGCTTTTCCCCCAAGGAGTAGAGAAGGGCTTTCTGTCTTCACATGGTCTCTGTGACCTCACACTCTCCAGCTCCTGGGCCAAAAAAATCTGGATTTTATGTTATTAAAGTACACAAAGATGAATAAGTGAAGGGATAGATCAGCTTCATATTTATACATGAAGCAAAATCAGAACATGTCAATATTGGTCAATGCCATGTAATGGATACACTCATATTTGTTATATTAGTTACTGTAAACTTTCTATGTATTTTTTAACTTTTAAAACAAAGTCGAATAAATCAATTAAAGGAGTTTCATGTTTCTACAGAAAAAAAACATTCTTTTACTTCGTAAATCAATGAAATATATGTCCTGTAAGTCAATGAAATAAATATTCTTCTAATGTTTGTTTCATAAGGAAAAGTTTGCCACAAGTATTCCATTCCTAGAACCAAGGTAGAAGTTTTTTTTGTGTAGAGAATGGGCCAAATATTTGCTGTTTGAGATCAGGAAATATTAAAGTCTATTTAAAAGTTCATAGAGGGGTGCCTGGCTAGCTCAGTTGGAGGAGCATGAGACTCTTGATCTTGATGTCGTGGGTTCGAGTCCCTTGTTGGGTGTATAGATTATCTAAATAAATGACTAAATAAACTTTTTTTAAAAGTTCATAGAGAACATTGTGCAATAGGATTAAAAACTTAAAAAAACTATCGACATGAGAAAAGAAAGAAATCTGGATTTTAGTCTAAGTTCTGCTGCTAACTTACAATTTGAACTCTGACAAATGTCTTAAGTTCACCTGGGTCTCAGTTTTCTTATTTTAAAAGTAGAGATGATAACACCTTTCAAACTAATGCGCTTGGCTTTTGTAAGGAAGGAATGTATAAAACTTTCAAAGAACAAAGCGCTGTTTGAATGTTAGTTTCATGGAAAATATAGTTCCTTCTTCTGATTTCCTCCTCTCAGAAATGCCATTACTAAAAATTATGGTGAGAGTGAGACTGGCATTAAAAGTACATTCCTGGGGTGCCTGGGTGGCTCATTTGTTTAAGTGTCTGCCTTCAGCTCAGGTCATGATCGTCGAGTCCCTGGATCGAGTCCCGCATCAGGCTCCCTGCTCGACAGGGAGTCTGCTTCTCCCTCTGACCCTACCCCTTCTTGTGCTTGCTCTCTCTCTCTCAAATAACTAAATAAAAAATAAAATAAAATCTTAAAAAATAAAAGTACATTCCTGATCCACGCACTGCCAATTACGGTGCCATGGGCATCTGGGCACTTACTGTGTCTTAGCTCGTGGTCATGATCCACCTTTGTACACAAAGAGATTCATTCTCTCAAGGCTTGATTCTAGAGTGACTTCCTCTTTCCATGTTGGAATTTTATTGCACCTGACGTCCAGATGGAAAAAGGCAGAATGTTCCAGAAGTGGTTGATAGATCCACTTTAAATTTAATTTAAGCCTGTGGTGATTAATGGTCCCTGTGCACATTTTTTTCTAATTTGTAGTCATTTGAGTTGAAAGTTGCCCTAGCTACATTCCACTAGGTTCCCTTTTACATGCAACAAATTCACACTAAATCTGGTTTGGTGAGACCCTTTTTTAGTGGGCCTCTCAATCATAGATGTAAGAGAGTATCCTGGTTCCCGGTTGAGTGCAGCAGTCAGCTACAACATCCTGGGAACACAGTCAATTAGCCTGTGATTCATGTTGGAATAATGCGTTGCTTTCTAGTAAAAGATTCCTTGGAGTTGTGTCTAGAGTTTAATAGCAGACGACTTTTACAAGAACATTTTGTTGCACAAAAATTCCCTTCATAACTTTTAGAAATTGCGTTTACACAAGAGTGTTTGAATAGCACAGACATTACTGAAGAGTGGCCAAATCCAGTGCAGTCATGTCACATAATTTTCCAACTCTTGAATAATCATATTCTAAGCTGAGGTTGAGATTCTACCACTCTCCAATGTGGTTTTCTGTTCTGAGGTGGTTTGTTTTCCTCCCTGCCATTCGTCACATTTTATATCCTGGGAATAGAACCACTAACCTCCACGAAGAGAACATTTTTAATGACCTTGGTAGTTCTTGAGATGACTTATGTCTCATGACTAAGAACAGACTTAAAAATGTAGGCACTGTGGACTAGATTTCCGGGCCTTCCTCAAGGTGCTGAGAAAGTTTAGGCAAAACATACGCTGTTCTCGTGCCTGTAAATGTTCTCATCTGTAAAGTGGGAGAAAAGTACTGATCTACAGCACAAGGCTATTCTCTAACTGCAGGGGGGAAAAGTACTACCGGTAGAAAGTACTACCAGATTATTAAATAAAAATATTTGACCCTAGCATTTTGAAACTTTCATTTAGAAGAAAATCTTTACTTAAAATGGGAAAAATGTGTCATTTTAAAATTCATAAAAGGTAAAGCAAGCTTTTTGATTGTACAAATGTAACCAACAACTCCATCAGGATTAGGAATCAATCTACCTATAGAACATTGCAGACCTTGGAGACATGTCCAAGATTCTTTGTACTGCTCATCATTAACACTGTCTCAAGAGCACACAGATAATTCTGGTGATGTTTGGTACCTACAAAACCAGGAATGTGGAAGTTTGTGGGCTTTGCCTTAGTAGATGATACCCAGTACAGGAAGTAGAACCAAGACCATTTCCAATTTCATTGGTTCCAACAGAACCAATTCCATTTTCCTATGTACCAGGCTTGTATGGGTATTTCCTATCAGGTCTCCAAAAGGCATATTCTGTAGATCTGGAAAAGAAAGTGTGACTATTTCCTGAGACACACTTAATATGCCCCAACTCCATCACCACACCAAGTCACCACTCAAGGTGGTTGAATTTCTATAGTGTGATGTATAACATGGAATCATTGTATCCTATGTTGCATCAAATATTAATACTTCGGAAGCAGTCAATGTGCAAGAGGCAGGCAAAGCTTCTGCCCAAAAGAGACAGATCTGATAGAAGATATAAGACCTGGATTCTTCCCCGACTCTCCTCCTTCCTAAGGCTGGGTTAGGCACCTTTCCTCTGCTCCCCTCCCTCATCGCACTTCCTGCACTGCATGGTAGTTTTGTGGATGGGTATCTGTTTTCTTTACTCAACCAAACCAGCACTCGGTAGATGTACAAAAACTGGACAGTCTCCTTTTCTCTTCTTTTGCCCTTTTCTTTAATTTCATCCATTCTTTTATCCAACAAATATTTTAAGCTCCTACTATGTGCCAGCCACCCAAATGCATTATCTTGTTTAATCTTTACAGCTCCACCGTCATTCCCACTTTAAAAATAAAGAAATAAGAAATTAAGCCCACTTGCCCAAGTTCAGTGAAAGAAATTTAAAAAAAAAAAAAAGGAAGAAACCGGATTTAAAATTAGATGTCTCTGGCATCCCAGTCAATGCCTTTTCTCCTCCATCGTACTGTCTCGTAGGCCGAGGCTGTTACATCGAGAACGATAGAAATCATGGAAAGAATACTTAAGGAAGAGTATGTACGGGCTCTTTATGTGGGAGAAGCTGGATGACAATTTGAGATACTCTGGAAGGTTTAGGCACAGAAGGTGACTGACAAACACGAGTGATGTTTAATACAGCACATCCTAGTATATTTTGTAAAACTTGAAATAATACTAGAGCCCGTTAGTTCTGTAAAGTGGAGGTCACCAAAGGAGGAGTGAAAGAATACCGTGTAGGGGCCCCTAGGAGACAGGACAGTGCAGAGCCTGGGGAGGGGGCTGCAGTCAGGGCTGGAAACCAGGACCCAGTTTCAGGGAAAAGATTTTGAAGTAAAAAAGTGCCCGTAACGCTGATCTCTACAGCTGGGAAAGGAGAATTCAAGACTTACAGGAACAGGTACCAATTACCATTTGGCAGGAAGGCAAAAAAAGCCTCAGGAAAATGCCAGGGATTTCATCAGGATAAACTTGTACAAGAATGTTAAGTTCAAGAGCACCAGATGGCATTTTTCTGAGGTACTTGGTATTATAAACAGATATTTCTGATACAGGCATTTCCTCAGAGACAGAAGAAAAGTCGTCTGCAGAATTTTATTTGAGGACTGATAAGTGGCACCAGAGGAAGCCACATACACATGACCGTTCCTGGTGGAGACGTGAGCCAGACAAGGCAGCGCATTCGCTTCTGCCTACATTTGTTTTCTTTGGTTTTCTTGAGGCTTCCTGGTAGTAGCCAAGCTCGAAAAAATAAACTTTTGGTACCTCTTTTAGGAAACACACTTTTCGTGTCTCTTTCTGGAAACCATCCTTTTATGACACTGGAACTCTTCCTTTTATCATTCTGCCCTCTCAGAGAAGAGAAGATGAAGATTTTTCTCTTGGCTAATAAATGGCATAAATAGAAAGCTTTTGAGGATCTTTGAGTAATTTGGAAGAAAACATTAGAGAAATTTATTTCATTCCTGTTAATAAATAGCCAACGTTTCTCAAGATGCTAAAAGTAGGGCATTTGTTTCTCCACTGTATACACAAAGATCTCCTGCATTTGTGTCCTCCTGCACGCATTTCCTTTGCTCTCTGCCTCCGGGCCCCACCCCCTCACCCTGCCCAAGCCAGGAACATCTTCTTCTGTCTTCTCCGGTCCCTTTCTAACTTCCACCTCTCTGTATTCTTCCATATGGCCCCATATGCTTCAAATAAAAGCCCATTGTCCATCTGACAAGTCGCTTTTCTCTCTTTCATATTCCTCCTTATGAGTCACATCCCCTGGAAGTCCATCTTCCTTCTGGAGTGTCTTTCTTTCTGAACTCCTTCAGATCCTGAAATGATGAAGAGAATCACAACAATACCCTATTTTCCTGACTTCTTTGTTACGTAAACACTCTCAGAAAACTTCCTTTCAGAGATCTTCCATCCTTTTCCTTTTATGATGTCTTTTAGGGACTATTATAAGTCCAAGAGGCAGGGATGCTGTGGGAGTTTGCTTTGTGCACTTCTTAACATGCTTGTTAGATTCTGGAATGTCACTTAGGATATGAAGGCAGTAGCATAGGAGGACAAAATGAAAATATAGTCGATGAGCAAAAGCACATTTATTTATAAAATGCATTGAAAAGTCGAAAGGAGCCCATCATATTTCAGAATGCACACGCAGTGAGAAAGATCTAGACTAGAGCTGTCTTCCACTGAGGCGAGACCTGTGTAGACTGGGCCTCCAAGGAGGGAAGACAGAAATAAGACAGGTCCAGGTTTGAATCCCAGCTTCATCACTTACTAACAAGTTAATGTCTCAAAGCCTCAGGCTCCTCTCCTATGAAATGGGAATAATAATCTGACTCATGGCTTTGCCGTGAGGTTTAAGTGAGAGAACGCATGTGAGTTGCTCAGCATGGTGCCTGCTATAAGGTGAATGTTCAAATAAATGAGAACCAAGATTGTTAGATGCCAAAAGGGGCATCTGAATGGTATGTAGATGTTTGGGAAGGCAGCGACACGCAATCCAACACAAAGTAGCAGGCATGAGAAACAGATGGAGGTGGTTCTCCACTCTCTGGAAAGGCAACAAGCCAGCCCAGAGAAGCTGTGGGAATGGTGTGGTGCTGGGAGTGGTTCAGGCTCAGCACCTGAGGTCAGGGATGGCCAGGCAGGGGCCTCACAAGGCAGAAGCCCGTACATCGGACAAGGAGTCAAGAGCTGGCTGGATGACCTTACCAATGCCTCAGTGCAGAGTTCCCTGCCAGCTCCCTGGGTCCTTCCTGCCTCAGACCGGGATTAATTCCGAGACCAGAGTGGGCTGGTGGGGCCCAGGAGTCACCTGAGCAGCACCTTTTCTTAGAAGTCTGACAGACTGTTTCTTTCTTCTCCTCACGTGGCAAAGTCGCAAACATAAAATTATGGGAAAATGAATCGTTGAGAGAAGGCAGTTTGAATTTTCTCCAAGACAGATGTGTTTAAAAAGACTCTTTCCTCACAGGGAAGTTCTTAGGTTTCAATATTCCGTTCTACCCAACAACCTCCAGAACTTTCTCTCCTTTATCTTGGTTGCCTGCCTGAGCAATTATTCTGCAAATCATCCTACTACATCTGTCTGCTGCCCACCCCCAGCCCCAAAGAGTTTTAGTCTGCTCTTTAGGTTTCGTTCATTAACATTCTTTCTGATTCAGACACACACAGATGACAAACTAATATAATTTAAATGTCCCCTTGAGTGTATTTTTATTAGTGTGACAGAGAAGCTTCATATTTTAAAAATTCATGTATTTAATATACCAAGTTTTTAAGAGCTTAGCTTTGGTGACAAATATATGAATACCAAATCTTAGGTGTTTCTTTTTCTTTTTATGTTGATATATGTATAAGTAAAACAAAAGAACATTTCATTGAACTATGACACCCTGGGATATCCACTGACTTGTGGTAAGTTAAAATATGGCATGTTTTAGAGAAGATTTCTTTTGTTATATAGATGTTGTGTTAGACTATAACATTAGACTATATGTATTAGACCGTAGATCCGTATGTATGTATGTATTAGACTATAAAGGAGTACTTTCTGAAACCTACATAAATTTTCTTTTCCTGGGTGTTGCAGCAAGGCACCTAATCTGTTAGTGGTCGTTGCTGCTGTGTTATAATCCCCAAAACGTATTTCCTGCCAGGTTCTCCCTGTATACATTGGTCGCTCAAGAAATACTGTGAACAGACAAAATCTGAACTGTATATATAGCCACAATGATTTACTTTTTATTTTGTAATTACTTACTGGCAATACTTGAGGACATGTTGAGTTGACTTTCTCCAATGAAGGGGAAACAGCTGTTACTTGTAAATCAGGGGAAACATTGGGGAATCCATGAAGTAGGCAGAGGCGGGATTAGGACAGAGAAGGAGTCAGAGGTTATGCCGGGCAAAGAGGCTTAGGTGTTTCTCCACAATTGTGCTTATTGAGGTGTCTGGGCACTCTATCTATAGCTATTGTCTATAACCGTCGAGTAGAAAGTTTGTTTTCAGGAAGTGGCTAGTGGAATTTCCCAGCTGCAGACAGATAATCTACTAGGTGGGGCAAGTGGAGAGTTGCTAATCACCTCTGGGTTATGACAGAGAGTGTCCGTAAGTCAGGCCAGTCTTCAGAAGGGGCACACCATGGTGAGGGATTCCACTTTCCTGAACAGGACTAGAGGAAGCCCAGTAATGCTTCCAAAAGAAACTTAATTGTTAAAAAAACAAAACAAAACAAAAAAACACCACAGCCCTCAAGTACTGGAATAAAAAGAGAAAGAAATGACCCTAAACCAAAGGGGTACAATTCAAGAACAGGTCAGTGGTCCTATAAATACAAACCAAACTGATGGGTGCCAGAAGGAAGGGGGTGGGGAATGGGCAAAATGGGTGAAGGGGAGTGGGAGGTACAGGCTTCTAGTTATGGAATGAATAAGTCATGGGAATAAAAGGCACCGCGTAGGAATACAGTCAATGGATAATGTAACCGTGTTGTATGGTGACGGGTGGTAGCTACACTGTGGGGACCTTGTGTCACTTGTAGAAAAGCTGAATCACTATGTTGTGCACCTGAAATTAACGTAACATTGTGTGTCAACTATCAAAGTTTAAAAATTAAAAAACAATTAGGTCAGTGGTCTCTGCAATAATGGAAGGAAGAGATCACTCTTTCTAGTATATCTTTATCACCATCTTTTTTTTTTTGTCCTTCCTTCTCATGCTTTGTAGTGAAGGTGAGCAAATATAAGCCCATGCTATACTTTATTTGTTGAATGGGCAGTAAAACGGTCAGGCTTTAAGTTCTTTTTCTGTTTTACGGACTTGGGAGAAGGAGCCCTATTTGGAGAACCTGCTGCTAATGCTTGGGGCGGGGGGCCCCAGTGTCCCCCACATCAGGGGCAGAGCTTTCCAGGGCCTCTGCAGGGCCCCAGGCCCCACTGCTCCTCTGGAGAACCCAGGGAGTGCCCTCTCACTGCGGGGAAGAAAGGGCTTCCCCGCCCCGCATGGGCAGGGAGAGGTACTTAAAATACCAAAACGCTGAAGAAGAGGAAACTCAATGATGCACTTCCTCAAGGAGTGAAGAAAAATAAAATAGAAAAAAAATTCTTTTTCTCTTCCAAATGAAACCGAAATTAAAACTGTTTTGGAGACATCGGGGTTTCATTCCACTGCCCTTTTTCCGAATTTGTATCATTTGTACAAGTCAAGGAGGAAGAAATTCATCCTTAGAACAAGCTTTGCAAAGTTAGGACATGTGTTCAGATCCCACGATCAGATAAAATTCCCCACAGACACCGAAACCTGCGTATTTGGAATCTAAATGGGGATGAAATGCAGAGATCTTTGAACAAGAATTCCGAGCTCTTAAGTGTATCAGGTCCTCCAAAAATTTCCTCCCAGGTTAATTGTCTCCATGGACCCTATTCTGCCCTTGGCATAGAATTTTCACCTGATCCTTTCCCTCCCATGCAAATGAGCCCATCAAAGGAGGCATTGTTTTACTTGAGAGCAGAAGCCTAAAGTAAGACTTTCTTGGGGAACCCATCTGTGTGGATAGGAAGCCTCTAGTATCCTGACCCTTGCTCATTTTGGCTCTAAAGCTCCTCTCTAACATTTTCTGGGCAGGCTTTCTGACTGTCCCTTTTGATGCCAGTGAGGTCAGGCCAGCATGTCTTTAAGTCAGACCTCCCATTTTTTCCACCAAGTAGCCCAAGGTTATTTACTATTTGCTCCTGACTTTACCTGATCCTTTCTTCCTTCTTCTGTTATCCCTTATCCCTTAACCTGTACTCTTGTCTTAATATCCTGCGATTCCCGTGTTTCCCCTTTAACCACCCCCACCGCATTCTCTACCCTCATTTTGTCTGTATAAATGTAACTCAGTAATATAAATATAAATATGATAGACATGTATCTCAGTGACAGTGAACCACTCAAGCCTTTTCTCATATTTTCCCCTTGAGACAACTGAATTGAGACCATCATGGGTTTTGCTTTATAGGAATCCCAAACCTACCTACTTCAAAAATGTTAATGTTTGATTGGACAATAGAATGAGAGGAAAAATGATCACTCTGTACCTGAGACAATTATTTCCCACTCATTGAGGCAGTTAAATATATCTACTTTTAAAAAATCTCTAGCTACCTGGCCACACGACACACTATCATCTTTCTAAAATATATGAGGACCCCCCGTATCGTCAATATTCATCAAGGTTTACACCGTGTAGAAAATCCCTAATGTCGGGGCACCTGGGTGGCTCAGTCGTTAAGCGACTGCCTTCGGCTCAGGTCATGATCCCAGGGTCCTGGGATCAAGCCCCACATCGGGCTCCCTGCTCAGCGGGAAGCCTGCTTCTCCCTCTCCCACTCCCCCTGCTTGTGTTCCCTCTCTCACTGTGTCTCTCCCTGTCAAATAAATAAATAAAATCTTTAAAAAAAAGAAGAAAATCCCTAATGTCTTTCAAGTTAAACCAAAGAGAACTAAGCTTATTTGATCTGTGTCTGCTACTCTGTTGTGTTCATTCAAGTTCATCCTCGTGCTATTATTATAAATGCTGAGTGAGGGGCTTTGTTGTATCTTCCCTCATTTAGCAATGCATTCTACCTCATATGAACAGAAAACACTTTTCCTTCAATTATGATCCTTGATTTTAAGCTTTCGATTCCCTGGGAGGGATAATTTGGCAAATCTTGGCCAGTCTTATAAAAATCCACAGATGCCGCTTTAAATAAAACAGTTCATAATGGTTTAAAAGAGGCTTTCGACTCTTAACTTTCATCTCCACACATGAGGTGGGTGGCGGGGGAAGGAGGAAGTGGATCAATGGCCAACATGGAGTTTTGATCCTAGCTCTAACCCAAGCTCCACCCACCACCTAAATACCGTCTAAAGCAAGATCATTTTTCAGCACCTCATTCATGAGCATCATAATTAAGAATGCCACAATTCACTTCTGGTATCAAAGGTTCGTTTCAGTGGAAATAACGTAGCTAGCATCTTCCCTGTGAAGAATCAGGAAGGTCCGTTTGGAATCTAGAATCCTGAACAGTGTGGTCTGAGCGCAGTCCCGCTGCAGAGTGGGAAGCTTGCTGCTGCCCCTGCTGGAATGGGGGCTCCAGATGTCACAGAGAACCCAGTGAGATGAAGAACTTGAGCAAGTTAGGAAAGAAAGTGAAGAGGAATGTTTCCCCTTCTGACATATCTCTAACAACTGTGCCTAACCTGAAGACGTGGCTCCAGCCCTTTACAGAACTATTAGTTTCTTTACGGCAAAGTTCTAAAAACTTAGTTTCTTTTGATTTTTGCCCCCCGGCAGGAAAATGACACATTTGGGGCCAAGGCATTAAAGCATGGTCTCTTGGGAGACGGGGGAGGGCTATTGCTTCCCAGCCCACAAACAGTTGCAGGTGCAAAAAATGTGCACACGAAAAGGGGGGTCTGGTAGAGGCCTCTTTCAAACTGCAGCCTTTTAAGTTCAATAAATCTCTTTGCTCTTCCCTTTGTGAGCCGTGTGCTTCCCTCCCACGCTCAAATGCACATCCCGGTCCTCAATGTGGCCTCCAGAAGGAATCTTCATGTTTGTTGTGAAGTTTTCCGTAATTACATAATCAGTGAAGTCTGTGAGTTCGTGTTGAGGAGGCTGAAAAATTCAAGCCTGAGGATTACAGTAACATAATTAGATGGCTTCCTGGAAGAGCCAAGTGATTTTTCCCTGGACCGGACTCTGATTGGCTGCCCTCGGAGGCCTTCCTCAGGCTCAGTGAATCACAGCTTCGTGGACAGTGCTGCCGGCCGACCTCCCCAAGGTGTTTCACGGTGTTTGTGTGTGTTGTGGGTGAACTCTGCATACATGCTGTGCGTCGATTTGATTAAGAAGGCAGGAGCCACAAAACCAGAGGGCTGTGGTTTTTCGAATGCCTTCGTGTCTGTGTGGTGACAGAGCCGGGGCTTAGCTTGTCTGGGCCGCGGTACCTTGACTCATCCGGCAGTGTCTAGAAGCCTTGATTCCTTGCCTTGGGGTTTTAGGGGCAGGAAGAAAGAGAAGAAAGGAAAGACCACAGCTGAGTTTTGGGCGTGTCATTGAATTTGGTACCTGATACGCATCATTTCTTGTGAATTTTTCCCAAGTCAGCTGGATATTGACGATTATATATTAAAAACCAAACAACCAGAAATAAGCTTTTATTTATCTGCCAAGTCATCCCTTAGAATCCACTTTCCCAGTACCCGACAATCCTTTGAAATGATTATTCATGTGCTCTCTAAACTCTCCTTCTCTCTCTCTCTCTCTCTCTCCCCCCGGTGCTCAGTTTCGTGTGTATGTTTCCTCCTTTAGGTTAGTCATGGCACACACAGAGACTCTGGGAACTTTCTAAAGGCAGACACAAAGGTGTGACAGCAGCTGATTGTTTTCTAAATGAAAATAACTCTCATATAGAAAAAACTTTACAAAGCTCTCTTGTTATTTAGCTGGTTTCCATCGAGTTTCCATGGAAGCCATCAACTGCCCATTAGAGGTTGCAAGCCAAGGGAATAGCTGTGAGAAGAAAAGATGACTATGAGGGAAATTTCTCCCCCTTTATTTTGTTCTGTAATGAAGAGCTAGAACCTCAGCTTCTGTAACTGATGTCAGAATTTAACATCTGATTTTAAAGAACACAAATGGGAAGGCTGGTGGATCTCAAGTGAAAACAGTATACATCTAATTTTCAGGAGCATCAAAACTGGTTCAATTGCCAGTTACTGTATTCAGCAAGCACAAAATCCTGTGGAGAAGACCGTTGATTAGAATTGGGATCCTCAAGTAAAAATTTTCTGGAGGTCCTTCTTCATTCTCTTGCTCTCAGAGAATCTCTTGCCCTGCTCTCTGAACCCCGCATTTCTGTTGCCATCAAGGTGCTCATTCATCTGTTCAGTTTGCTCTCAGTTATTCTCACTTCATAAGTTTATATAGGAAGCACACTCTCTCTTTTTCTACATTCCCCAAGAGTTTAAATAACACAAATCTGTTTCTTAAATATTGGAAAGAATCTCTTGGAAGGCAAATTGAAAGCTGCGTCTTTTGAGAGATAAAACTCTTTAATAACACATTTTGTTTTTAGACAATAGCTCTTCTTGACTGTCTTTACCAAATTTGAACTCCAAAGAATAACAGTTAATGATGTCTATATAGAAATGTTTGCTTCTTTGCTTTATAAAATGAAAGATAATGACAAAAATTAAATTTGCTTGTGATTCTCCAAATTTTAATTATTTCAAAATGATTATAGTAGTTCTCGTATCAAATGTATGATAAAGGAAACAAAAACTCGACAAATCAAATAAAAAGTTTGGCAAAATGTTACTATAAATATGATCCAGGTTAGAAAGAGTTATACTCGTGCTCATGCACAAAGACTAGTATGATATAACTGTCAACAGAATATGGAGAGGAAAAAGACGTTTTTCCTATAGGTTTAAACGTCCTTGTCAAATGGTGACATTTATAATATACTTTATGAATTAAACTAATGATTTTTCAATGTTCTCATTATACATAATACATCTTTACTCCCAGGATAATTAGTGACTGAATCCCTATAAAATTGATTATGTAGGGGCGCCTGGGTGGCTCAGTTGGTTAAGCGACTGCCTTCGGCTCAGGTCATGATCCTGGAGTCCCGGGATCGAGTCCCGCATCGGGCTCCCTGCTCGGCGGGGAGTCTGCTTCTCCCTCTGACCCTCCTCCCTCTCATGCTCTCTGTCTCTCATTCTCTCTGTCTCAAATAAATAAATAAAATCTTTAAAAAAAATAAATAAATAAAATAAAATAAAATAAAATTGATTATGTATAAAACCTCAACAGGAGAGAAAACCTCCTCACTTAGGGTATGGTGTTTATACTACTTGGGGGCTGGAGTTAGTCATAAGATGGTCTTGGCCTGGACTGTTCAGAATTTGTAAACCAGGCAAGTTGCTGGAATAGTCAAGTGCTGTAGTTTTTAGAACATACGACCTTTGCAGAGTTACTATTACATCATTCTGTCAATGGTCCTATCTTGGAACTATATGGACCTGAGCAAAGAGGTATTATATAATTTTCACCTTAGGCCATTTGCTTATTTTACTAGTCATAGTGCAGACCATTTTTTAAGCTATAGTTTTCTTCAGCTCTCATCCTCAGTCTATATAAGATCTATATAATTCTATATAGAAGACTCTAAACTAACTCCTTCCCTCTCCTTCATGTCCTATAAGGAAGTCTCTATAACCAAGGTGTATCTGATGAAAAACTCCCCCCCCCCGCCCCCGCTTTTACTCATGCTGTTTGCTTTTCCTAACAAAACTCACTCCCAAGCTTAGGGGAAAGGAAGAGCTTAAAGCAGTGGGGGACTGCGGTCGCACTTTCCCCTGGAGCCTGGGGCGGGGGGGGGGGAATCAATTCTATCATTGCCTTTTCACACAGTGTTTTCTCTAATCATAATTCCATTGTAAAATTCTACTCTTTCTTTAATACCCAGCTCAAAATCACATCCTTTAAAAAGTATTTTCCAGTGCCTCTCCCTCTTTTCCTCCCCATCTTCAGCACCCCAGCCCTGACTTAGAAGATAAACTTATGTTCCCTTTTTGTATTCCTGGTGCCTAGAAGAGTGCTTGGTACATAGTAGATGCTTAGTAAATATTTTTGAGTTCCATTGGTAATATCTAATTTGGCAGTGGGTATTATTAAAATACTTTGATATTACTGTATTTCAGCTCCTTCTCAGTTCTCTCCTCTCTGATTTCCTAATGCAAAGTTTGGCATTGTTGTTCTCTGATGGCTTATAGATAATAGTTTGTTTTGTTTTTTCTTTTATTCCAATTATTAATAGATTGAGAGTTCCTAGGGATTGGGACAATTTCTTTTACTTATTTGGCATCCTCCACCCCACGCCCATGCTCCTTCAAACTTAAGACAATTCTCATACTTTCTAAATATTTGCAGGGTTTGATTATATTTTGAAATATTAACTTATATTTTCTCCTGTATTTCTCCCACCCTTCATTTTCTCCCATTCAAGACGGCAGCTGGCTTCAAACTTCATTGCCTCAGGGAAAGGTTGAGGCCAGGAATGAAGCAAAGTAGAGAGCATCAGTCACTGTGGTTTTATTTTACAAAGGTCTAAACCCTTAGTGAATAGAGAAAGTCTGGTGTAGTAAATGAAGAATGGGATTCCCAGGTCTAGACAAAACAATTGGAGAAGTGGGGAAAGCAGATGATTGCCAGGTCCCTCTTTCACTGCCCCAGCTTAAAAAAAAAAAAAAAAAAAGATGGGGCAGAGAATGTGGAGAGTACAGAGAGATTTCTGAGTGTCCAGGAGTAGAATGAACTCAGGTCCTGCCTGGAAGGCAGCAATTCCAAGGTTTCCTCATAGCAAACCCTCAAAGAAGAATGGATACAAGGTACATCTAGGCTGGCTGACCAGAGACAGGCTTACAAAAAGCCCCTCCACTCATAGCATCATGTTAGGTCCCTGGACAGTGTGGGATGTGTTCTTGGGAGTAGGTGAGGATGCTAGAAAGATTGAGAATAACAGGGCCAACAGTCAGAAATTAAGCTGCTTTAATCAATAGGGAACATGATGTTCTTGCACACCTGAGTATGTGGGAGTTTATATCTGCTACATTTGTTGAGCTAATTAATTTGTTAATTGTGTAAACTTGGTAAAATTACTGTCTATTACATCCTAGAAGGGAAAAAAAGTTTACCTCATTGTGTTAAAAGTGAATTATTATGTAATTTTGGATCCTAGCTCTGTCACTAATGAGCTGTGTAACTTTGAGAAATTTACTTCACTTTTTAAAAGTCTGAAGTGCATCATATATTTTAAAAATAGCTAAAATACATTATCTACCTTGCTGAGGGTGATGTGAGGATAACTGAAATATCTATAAAGTGCTTAGCAAAGAAACTGCAATGATAGCTATCATATATTAACAGTATAGGTTTTTTTAGGACTGAGGAACTTAATAATCATGTAGGCCAATTAGTAATGATTGTACAATATTCAAATATTGACAATAAAAAAATCCTTTTCCTCCTGTATATTTCTCTTTCAGCAAGCAATTAATATTTCCAAGGAAAATTCAGCAATATTTAAGAAGAAATGGAGAAAAATAGTTCCTTAATTAAAAAAAACAACACCTCAACTAAAAAATATCGAATAGAAAGAAAGTTATGCATCCAAGACTTTTTGGACATTAGAAAAAGTGTCGGTAAGATGAAAACACAAGTGAGTTATGAGATACTGCATATTATAATTAAATTAAGACAGAACTAAGTTGTATATACTCATATATTCTAGTTCCATGCCAGAAAAGGAGTCTTCTTTTTTTCCAAGATGAATTTATAACCTATATGTCAATGAAATCCAAGATTTTGCTGATAGATGGGACACCATATGTAATGTTGAGGAATAGGCTAAACGTAAGAGCGGTAAGTGGCAATCTTCTGACTTACTGTATGTGTCCCTGAAAAGAGTGATTATTCCTCACAAGCAGAGGTGAAGTCAGGAACTATTATCATCCATACTTAAGTGGTTCTGCTCTTTTCTGCTCTTTTTGTCCACAGCCACCAGCTTGATTAAATAATGATTTGGCTCACATGAGACTTGAGCTTGGTGGTTCCAAGTTCCTTCCCAGTCAGGTCTGTAAATGTCTCTGGTCTTCAGCTTTAGAGAAGTACAGAGATAAGCAAAGGCTCCACGAAGTCAGCACCAGACCAGGTTACCCGGGAGGAAATAGCAATCTCAAGTGGAGGCAGCCAAGTCACCAGATAGAAAAGGGCACTAGAGTCAGAAGGCTTAAGTAACAACTTCAAGTCTGCCTTTAACTCTCTGTTTCATAGCCACAGGCAAATCCTAACCTGTTGGTGGGAGGAGAGTGGTGCTTTAGAAGCCACCCCTTAAGGAAGAATGCTTTGAAATCCTCTGGACTCTGAGGAAACCCTTTCCTCTCTGAGGCAAAATCCAGGTTTTGATGGAAGATCCCAAGGAGTTTCACAAGATAATCAAGAGAGAGAATTCTCTGGTGGTGTTTCATCAGGTCTCCAATGAAAGCCAGGTAGAAGGTCTTAAGAGTCACATTTCTGTTCTAGCATTTCAGTGAAGAAACATCAGGTGGTTCATTTCCAACACCTGTGATTGTCAACTGGCATTTTCTTTGTACTGCTAGTGGGCCAGAGGTAGGAAGGAAGATTATCTTCCTTCCTAAAAGATTATCTTTTCACCAGGAGGAGCAGAAAGTCTTAGAATGGCCTAACATTAAAGAACTTTGGAAAAGGTGTGCGGTATTGTGATCTATAAGAACTATATATTTGGTTATTCAGGTGACCAAAATATATTTCTCGTATATATTTGATTTTCATCCACAGATCCTGGCTCAGCTTCCTTTTGCAAATTTCTGAGCAATAAGAGCAATGGGAGCATCTTTTATTATAACATAGGGTCTCAGTTCCTGAAAACGCTTCAGATCCATAAAGGTGAAATGGGTGTCTTGTTGTTCCTAACAACCGCCGTTCTACCACAGCTGAGTTTATGTTAATGAGGTGACTTTTGGAAAGCACCGAAGGATGAGGTCTGGTTGCAGGAGAACCAATCATGATTAGAGGGTTGGAACTTTCAGTCCTACCTCCCTTGACTCCCGGAGAGGGGAGAAAGGCGGGAGGTTGAATCAGTTCACCAATGGCCAGTGATTTGATCAATATTGGCTGTGTAATGAAGCCTCTATAAAAACCCAGAAGAGGAGGGGTTTCAAAGAGTTTCTGGGTTAAAAAACACAAGAAGATATGAAGAGAGTGACGTGCCTGAAGGGGGCATAGGAGCTCTGAGCCCTTTCCTCATATTTTTCCCCCGTGCATCTCTTCCATCAGGCTGTTCCTCAGTTACATCCTTCTATTAAAAAGCCCTGGATCTAGTAAGTAAAATGTTTTCCTGAGTTCTGTGAGCTGCTCCCGCAAATTAATTGAACCCAACGAGGGGGTTGTGGGAACCTCTGATGTATAACCAATCAGTGAGACATACGGGTGACCACCCAGGCTTGTGATTAGCATCTGAGGGGGGTGGGGCAGGCTTGTGGGAGGGAGCCCTTGTGGAATCTGATGCTATCTTCAGGTAGATAGTGTCAGAATTGAGTTGATTTGTAAGACACCCATCTGGTGCCAGAGAATTGCTTGGTGTTGTATTGGGAGCCCCCCACCCCCCCACACACACATTGGGTTGGTGATCAGAACCCTATTGAAGTGATTATCTGAATGTCTTTTTAAATTCTTTTAAATTTATCACTGTAAGGCACAGTTACTGAACTGAGTAACTGAGTTCAGAGTTACTCTGAAAACACTGAGTTCAGAGCTAGGCATTAGGTTCACGATGTCAGGTATGGCAGATATCTGTTCAGAACTGTAATCTAAATTCCTCTTCTAAGTCAATCTCAGGAGAAAACAGAGAAGGGGAAGGTATATGTAGGATACCAGCATTTTCTTCTCTGAGAGCTGCTCTGTATCAAGCAGTAAGGTAGTTTTTATTTTTAACATATTGTCTCATGTGATCATTATAGAGTGCCAAATGTTCGGGAATATGCCCCATTTCCAGATGAAGAAACTGAAATTCAGAGAATTTAAATAACATGCTCAAGTTTCCATAGCCTAGTTAATTGAAGAGAAGGAATATGTAGTCAGATCTCTAATTTCCATAATCCTGCTCTTTCCTCCACAACTGCTACCTCTCATAGAACAAGGGAAGAATCGGGGTGCCTGGGTGGCTCAGTCAGTTAAGCGGCTGCCTTCGGCTCAGGTCATGATCCCAGGGTCCTGAGATCAAGCCCCGCATCGGGCTCCCTGCTCAGCGGAGAGCCTGCTTCTCCCTTTCCCTCTGCCTGCCACTTTGCCTACTTGTGCTATCTCTGCCAAATAAATAAATTAAAAAAAAAAAAAAGAACAAGGGAAGAATCTTATGTCATCACATGGCAAAATAATTTCGGGTTTTGGGGTCATTTCTCGCTTTTCTTTCTTTTATTAATATCTTTTTTATAAAGATTTTATTTATTTATTTGACAGAGAGAGACACAGTGAGAGAGGGAACACAAGAAGGAGGAGTGGGAGAGGGAGAAGCAGGCTTCCCGCCGAGCAGGGAGCTCCATGTGGGGCTCGATCCCAGGACCCTGGGATCGTGACCTGAGCCGAAGGCAGACGCTTAACCAACTGAGCCACCCAGGTGCCCCATTAATATCTTGGTTAATAAAAAAATTTTCCTCTATCATTAAGATACTATGATTTGATAAGATAATGAGTAGCTTTGTTTGTAACCCATGCCAGTTCCCACTGATAAGCTATAAATGTTTAGAAGGTAAATTCTTGAGTTACCCTTAGAATTGAATTTCTTAGAAAATACTTGCAAAGATTTACAGTATCTCACCTGCTTTTTCCTGTTCCTTTCATTTGGTAGACTAGCCCCTCCAATACACTTAGGAAAGAACTCTTGGTATTATAGCTTTCCCTTCATAATAAGGCATTCTGGAATACATGAGAAGGTAGCTGCCTGAAGTAAGTGAGTGTTAGAAAATATACAAAAAGAAGTGTACCATATTTATTAAGAACATTTCTAAATGAGTTGTCTTCTATGTGTGAGTACAAATTTTTGTTTTTTTCTATCTAAATTCCTTAACATACCTTACTAAGTTTAATCTTAGTTTATGTATTTGCTTTCTATTATGAAAAAAAGTCTTTTTTATTTTAAAGTGACCTATTGCTGATATAGATGCTATGGATAGCTTGTCTTTATCTTTTATACAAATACTACTGAATAATATGCTCTTTTGATAAATATTAAGTTATTTTCCTATTACAGTGGTTATGTAAATACATTAATATGGTTTGCAAATAATGATAATTGTCTTGAGAAAAATAAAAGCAATCAAACTAATATCCAGGGCTGGTCTGGTACTAGTAGTCAGGTCTTGATGTTCTTCCATTAAATATATACAATTTCACAGAACATTAGCATCAGACAAGGCCACACTGTGACCATGATGAATCCAGACAAAAACAAGACCACTTTGTAATCATGTCTGGGCACAGACAAAACATGAACAATGTCCAAGCCACAAAATACCAAATATATCCCTATTTTGACTAATATGTGTGATTGTTCATTTTCACCAGTTACAGCTTTAGCCTTGGCCCAGTCTCCCATACCTCTAGAAAAGATTTATTAAGATAGTCACTCATAGAGTTATCTCCATTTCATGACCACATCCTATCCAGAGGTGAGTCCTACTTCCTTAAACCCACCCCAAAGTCACTTGACACAAGCCAAATTATTCAAGTCCTTTCCAATATTTTATTAGTGAGACACCCCACAATTCACCATTCATTTCATTCTCCAGCTAGTCTTCTCTTTCCCTGAAAGGATTGATAAGCCCAAATTGTTTAACAACAGGTGTGTCCCTGGTGGTCTTTACCTGGAGGACATTGACAATTTCTTCATATCAACTTTTTTTCTTATTTCATTTTCATATCTTATTACATTGGCCAGATTCTAAAATAACAAAGAATAATAATAGTGACAGCAAACATTCCTGTTCAAAGAGACTATCCATGGTATTAATACTTGCTTTCCTTTTAAAGTGGGTTCCTTTATCATATTAAGTAAGAATGGTTCTATATTTTGAAAAAAAATATTTATTTTGAAATTGACACAAATTTTAAATATTTTTTGTCTCTTAACTCTTCTTTTTTAAATATTGCAATGGGACATTATTTTGATGGATTTTTCTCCCATGAGTTCCTAGGATAAATCCTTTTTGGTTGTGGTTAGTTGTTCTTTTAATGAATTTCAGCTTTAATAAATTATGTAATTTATTAATTTCATTCATTTAACAGATGTTCTCTACCTACTATATACAAAGTTCTGTCTTAAGTCCTAGACAGGTTGCAATTTAAGAACTCCTAGGGAGGAATGGCTATAAAGGGGTATCCTTTTAATCGAACTGTTTGTTCTGTATCATGACCACTGTGGGAGTTACACAAATCTCCATGTGATAAAATTGCAAGGAACAACAGACAGACACACACACACACACACAGATAAGCACATGTAAAATTGGTGAATTCTGAATCAGGTTCTTGATGTCAATTTCCTGATTGTGATCTTGTACTGTGGTTGTTCAAGTTGTTGCCATTGGAGGAAATCAAGAACTCTCTGTACCGTGTCTTACAACTGCATGTGACTCTACTATTATCTTAAAATCAAAAGTTTTTTTAAATTATATAGTCCCTGACATCATGTAGAATACAATCTAATAATTAACATAGATCATTAAAAAAATTATATGATAACTACTATAATATAGATGAAAAGTAATGGGTGCCATAAGTGCATACAATATTGGAGCCTGTACTTAAGGGTCAAGAAATGTCTCCCTAAAGATGTAACATTTATTTTTCTTAAAGATTTTATTTATTTGAGACAGAAAGAGAGTTCACACAAGTGAAGGGGAGGGGCAGAGGGAGAAGCAAACTCCCCCCTGAGCAGGGAGCCTGATGTGGGGCCTGATCCCAGGACCCCGAGATCATGACCTGAGCCGAAGGCAGATGTTTAACCAAATGAGCCACCCAGGCATCCCAAAACGTAACATTTAAAGTGAAATCTAAGAATGACTAGGAATTGGCCAAACAAAAAAGAGGAGAAAGATAGATTATCATCTTTCAGGGAGTGGAGTCTCAGCAGAGAATCCTAAGGAAGGTTGACAGAAGAAAATGCTGAGGAAGAATTTGGGAACAGGTCATACTGGACCTTGGGATGATAGTAACTTTCTTAAGGGAATAATGAGGAGCCACTAAAAAGCTTTAAGCAAAGCAGTAATAACTTCAGGCTTATATTTTTGAACTATTACTTTGACTTTCAGGTAGAGAACTGCTTGGTTGGAAAGGATACCTGCAAATATGCAGAAAAAAGGAAGCTGTCCTAGAGTCCAGGTTAGGGATGGGGTCCTTGGAATTGGGTGGGGGTGGTGAAGATGGGAATCAGTGAATGGATTCAAGAGTTACTGGATAGGTTTGGTAATGATTTGAATGTGAGCTGTTGATGGTTTAGATTATACCCAGATTTTGGCATGGACAATGGAGTGCATGGAGAAGCCATATTCTCAGGTGGGGAGGATTAGAGGAAGTACAGATCTGAAGTGGGGTAGGGGATGGTTTGGTTCAATTTTAAATCTTAAGATAAGATGCCAGCAGGAGCCTGGGTGGCTCAGTTGGTTAAGCATCTGCCTTCGGCTCAGGTCATGATCCCAGGGTCCTGGGACTAAGCCCTGCGTCAGGTGGGAGTCTGCTTCTCCCTCTCCCTCTGCCCCTACCCACCACCTCGTGCTTGCTCTGTTGCTCTCAAATAAATAAATAAAATCTTTTTAAAAAAATAAGATGCCAGGAAGACTTCCAAGTGGAGATTTCAAGTAGGCAAGTAGGTATCTCCAACTGGAGCACAGAAGTAGAGATATGGGCCAGAGATAAGACTTTTAAGTCTTTGGCATACAGATGATATTTAAAGTCAAGGGGGGTAGTTACAGTCATTAAGGGAGAATGGGAAGAGAAAGAAAAGTGGCCCAGAGGAAATTTCTGATGAACATGAACATTTAAAGGTCAGGGAGACTTAGAAGTAGCAGTCAAGAGGGATTAGAAATCTAAGAATGATTTTAGGGAAGCAGAAGGAAGAGAGTATTTCAAGAAAGAAATAGTAAATCTGTTAAATGCTCTGCTGAGAAGTCAAGTCAAATGAGACATAGAAATAACCATTGGATTTAGCAACATGAAGATCGCTTGTAACTGGGGTGAAGAAAGGGGAGAAGGAATGCAAATGGAGATAGGCTTGCTAATTTGGAGGAAGACAAAAGAACTCTATCCAGATCATATCGACTTTCTCTACAAAAGTATAGACACTGAGAAAGGAGATTTAAGGAGAATGAGGAAGGTGTAAAATAACTGTTGCAAGAGAAAAGGACTAGAGTAAATAGTGAGTAGACTAGAAAAACATTTCAACCGCTGAGGTAGATTTTTTAAAGTTTAAATAAACGGAAATTATCCAAATTTTCTCTTGGATAAAAAGACTCAGTATTTCAAAGATGTTAATCCTTTTCATAACAATCATTATATTTGATGTGGTAATCATAATCTTATTAAAATTACTATGATAGCACACACTTCCAGAGGGCTTACTATGTGTCAGGCACTGGGTTAAATGCTCATAAAACCCTAATCAAAGTCACAAGTTCAGGGGAATTTGCAAAATGACTTAAAGTTTGTCTGAAAAATAAACATGCAAGAATAGCAAAGAAAATTCTGGGAAAGAAAATAGCAAGTGTGGATTAACCAACTGTAATTGTGGTTTGCAACAATAGAAAGCTCAATGGAAAAAACTCAGAAATAATCACAAGTTTATGGCAGGGTGACTTCAATAATGCTGGGTTTTCCAGACAGTGGGGAAAAAATAAGTTTACAATGAAAAAATTGGGGATGCCTAGATATCCATTTGGAAAATACTAAAGCTAGATCCCTGCATGATTCCTTATCCCCAAATCAGATAGATCAAAAATGTGAATGTAAAAACTTAAATTATGAAAGAATTAAATAAAATTATAAATATTTTTATAATATTGTGTTGAAAAGGCCTTTTGAAATATAGGATAATATTCATCCTTGATGTGGCGCACACACATGCACACACACAAACGGTGCCAAAGGACAATTGTTAAAATAGGGAAAATGTTGTCAATTTTTAGGATGAAAGATTGAGCTCTTGTAGATCAATTAAAAATATGAAGAGCCCAGTTTTAGTAAGAAGGGCAAGGGAAACAGCTCAGAGTCAAAGAAATGATTAATAATCATGTAAAATGATGCTGGTTCTGTCAAAAATTTTAAAACACAAAAATTGAAGTATTTTTTTATCAGATTAGTCAATCCAATTAACATATTATTTATGACTACCTACTATGTGCCGTGTGTTTTTAGTATTTTCTTATCCAAATATTTTCTATAATATTCCTGTGATCATATTTTTCCATAATAAACTACCAACTTTTTAATAATATGATCAGGAGTTTGAATGGACATAGATACCTCTAAAGAGCTTGATAATGCTTGAAAGGTGGAGTTTTTTTCTTAAGTCAGACTCAGCAGTCTTGTTGATATGCTCAATTTGATTGTGCATTTTATGAAAAAGAATGTATTCATCTTTAAAAGTTTTTTTTTATATGCTCACAAAGCTAATTTTTTCCCCTCCCGTTTGATTGTATTTTATTGAATTGACAATATTTCTGAGAGCGGAAAGTTAACATTGGAACATTAATGACAAACCAAATCAAAGTCACAGCCCACTGATTCTTCTCTTTTATCCACCAGAGGTGAGAAGAACAGTTAGTGGGGCTCGTCTTTCTTCATCTCTTCATTCTTTCATTCAACAAAATTTATTGAATGTCTACTGTGTGCCAGGCACAGAGCTAGGCACTGGGGATACTATAATACACAAGAGAAAGAGGATCTCTACCCTCAGACTGCACCATCTAACTGGGCCTATAGGGAAGGAAACCTGCAATGGAACACTATCGTAAGAACTTGAATTTGTATTGAGTAACTGAAATCTCCCCTTGCCTCCATTCTTTCAATCCAGAGATGCTGTAGGGCTGCCCAGGGTAACACGTTACTTCTGTGACTATACTAGATAGTCATTTGTGGGTGATTGAAACACCTTAAAGTATCTTTCCAAATAATACATCAAACCTAAATGCAGCTAGGTCATAGACTTCCTCCAGATTAATAAGGCTAAACTTTTTGGCAACAAAGGAGAGATTTTTCAGGTCTAAATGAATCATTAAGAATGAGTAAATCACAGATATAACAAATGCTCTATAATTAAGAAGATAAAGATGTATGTTAAGAAGTATCATAAATCTCAGAATAGCCCAAAATGTTGTCCATCTGTCTTTGTCAACAAATACTGGAACGAACCCAAAGAAACAGTCAAACATGTAACTCCAAATAGTCTATACTTTCAAAAAACCATTAAGCTAATATATACTTCCTTAGGGGGAAAAAAAAAAGACAACTTCATATACTAAAGAATTAGTTTCACAAGTTTCTTTATATGGTTCCTAAATTATATTAGATTGAACCATATGAAATTGCCAAAATTTGATTTTTTTTTTTTTACCTACAAAATTTGCAATTTCATGTGGCTCACTCTAATAGAATGACATCATTTCAATTCCTAAGAAGAAATCTTTGCATCATGAGTAATTTATAGAGCTCGCCCTATGAACCGCACTGTGCTAAGCCCTACCCGACATCAATCCAAGGCTTTCCCTGGGGCCCATGGATTTCCCCCAAAACAGCATGAGACTGGAATTCAGGAGGATCTTTGAACTTAGATGAAAAAAATTACATATTTATTTTCGCTATCTTTAACTGAATCTTCGCATTTCTTTCAAATATAGACATGAGCAGTAAACTTTGATAGCATTACCAGTACCCTTGTTTTTCTCACCAGCGGCAATCAGCTGTTTTCATAGTACATTACAGGTGTCCCAGCTATCTCAAAATAGCATTGATAGTTATCACAAACTTGAAATTCCCTATTGATATTAAACCTACCTTTAGGTCGTATTCTTTAATGCATTTATTACTAATCACAAATTTGTTTTTTAAAATATTTGGATAACTGAATTCTGATTAGTTTGCTTTATAATAGAGTGTTATATATCTTTTATGTTTTTAAAATAGGTTATTGTGAGGAAAGTTTCCAAGGGCTTCCCCAGACTGTCAGATGGGTCTCTGGCACAGAAAGGTAAGGACCCCTAGTACCATCTGATCCTTGTAGCCACCCTGCATAGTGGGTAGTATTTTCACCCCCCAATGTGCAGAAAGAGGAGGTGGAGTCATTTGCTGAGGGTACACAGCTAACAGCGGAACCAGGTTTCCCAGCGAATCTGGCTGCAAAGCCCATGTTCTTACCCAGGACGTACACAGCCTTTGGAAATTTTCAGTGACCAACAGAGATCATAGTAGTCAAAATACTGATGATCATCCAGTAATATTTGTGTGAACCTGAAAATGCTTCCCATGCCAAAAGGCACTTAATGAATGTTGTCCATGGCAATCATAAGCTTAAAATTGGTCAAGAAGACTTTCAATAGTAAGGAGAGTGGGCCCTGGGCACCAGCCAGGGCTCTGAGGTGGGGAAAGCCTCAGAGACCCAGAGAGGGAGCTGTCAGAGAGGAAAAAGAGCCCCAGACAGGCAGCCTGGCACCCACAGGTGTCACAAGGTTGTAGCCCCTAAAATTTACTTCTTACTCAGATGGTGACTTCTGCCTTCTCTCCCTACTTCTGTTTATATTTCTCTTCCTCCCTTCTGTCTCCATGCAGTTTCTAATCTAGATATCTATCCCATTCCTCTATGTACTAACCAATTTTCAGCTTGAAATAGAGGGTTATTTCATATTTCAACTTGAAATATGCCAGGTTATTGCCAAAGAAATTCAGGCTACTATATTTATCCATCTATTTGAGCTTTCATTGCTTTTTTTTAATCGAGGTAAAGCTATCATAGAACATTGTATTAGTTTCAGGTGTACAGTGTAATGATTCGACATTTGTAAATATGGCAAAATGTTCACCACAGTAAATCTAGTTAACATCTGTCACCATAGTTGCAGAATTTTCTTGTGATGAGAACTTTGAAGATCTACTCTTTTAGCAACTTTCAAATATACAATATGGTATTATTAACTATAGTTACCATGATGTACATTACATCCCTGTGACATATGTATGTATGTTTATTGAAGTATAATTAACATACAATGTTATATTAGTTTCAGATGTACAATATAATGATTCCACAATTCTATACATTTTTCAGTGCTCATCAGGATAAGTGTACTCTTAATCTCCTTTGTCTATTTCACCTGTCCCCCTACCTACCCTACCTCTGGCAACCACCAATTTGTTCCCTGTATTTAAAAGTCTAGTGTCTTTGTTGTTGTTGTTCATCTCGTTTTTTTTCTTTGAGTAAATTCCACATATGAATGAAACTATGTGGTATTTGTCTTTCTCTGACTGACTTATTTTAGTTAGCATTATACCCTCTAGTAGGTCCACCCATGACTTACTTATTTTACAATTAGAAGTTGGTATCTTTTGACCCCCTTCACCTCTTTTGCCCCTCCCCTATCCCCCACCACTGGTAACCACCAGTCTGTTCTCTGTATCCATGAGCTCAATTTTTTTTTTAGGATTCCACATATGAGATCATTTAGTATTTGTCTTTTTCTGACTTACATACTTCACTTACCATAATACCCTCAAGATCCATCCATGTTGCAAATGGCAAGATTTCCTTCATTTTTATGACTGAATAATATTCTAGTGTGTGTGTGTGTGTGTACATTTTCTTTATCCATTCATTTATTGATGGACACTTAGGTTGTTTCCATATCATGGCTTTTGTAAATAATGCTGCAATGAACACGTGGGTACAAATATCTTTTCAAGTTAGTGTTTTCATTTTCTTTGGATAAATACTCAGAGGTATTTGAGCATCTGCTCCATTACCTGGATCAGATGCTAATTCTATTTTTAATTTTTTGAGGAACCTTCATACTGTTTTCCACAGTGACTGCACCATTTTGCATTCCCACCAACAGTGATGAGGATTCCCTTTTCTACACATCCTCACCAACACTTGTTATTTCTTGTCTTTTTGATAATAACCATTCTAACAGATGTGAGGTGATATTTTATTTCAGTTTTGATTTGCATTTCTCTGATGATTAGTGATGTTGGACATCTTTTCATGTGTATGTCTTCTTTGGAGAAAAGTGTATTCAGGTCCTTTGCCCATTTTTTTTTAAAGATTTTATTTATTTAATTGACAGAGAGATAGATAGCGAGAGCAGGAACACAAGCAGGGGTAGTGGGAGAGGGAGAAGAAGGCTTCCTGCGGAGTAGGGAGCCCGATGCAGGGCTTGATCCCAGGACCCTGGGATCATGACCTGAGCCGAAGGCAGATGCTTAACGACTGAGCCACCCAAGCGCCCCTTTTGCCCATTTTTTAATTTGATTTTTTTATATTAAGTTGTGTGAGTTCTTTATATATTTTGGATATTAACCCCCTATCAGTTATATCATTTGCACATACCTTCTCCCATTCAGTAGGTTTTTTTGTTTTTGTTTTTGTTTCATTGATGGTTTCCTTTGCTGTAGAAAAAGCTTTTTAGTTTGATGTGTGCCATTTGTTTATTTTTGCTTTTGTTGCCCTTGCCTGAAGAGACAATCCAAAAAATATTGCTCAGACCAATGTCCAAGAGCTACTGCCTATGTTTTCTTATAAGATTTTTATGGTTTCCAGTATTACATTTACGTCTTCACTCCATTTTGAATTTGTATTTGTATGTGGTGTAAGAAAGTGGTCCAATTTCATTTTTTGCATGTAGCTGCCCAGTTTTCCCAACACATTTATTGAAGAGACGGTTTTTTCCTTATTGAATGTTCTTGCCTCCTTTGTTGAACATTAATTGGCTTTATCAGCATGGGTTTATTTCTAGACTCTTGGTTCTGTTCCATTGATCTATGTGTCTTTGTGCCAGTACCATACTGTTTTGATTACAATAGTTTTGTAGTATAATTTGAAATCAGGGAGTGTGATACCTCCACCTTTATTCTTCTTTCTCAAGATTGCTTTGGCTTTTCAGGGCTTTGTGGCTCCACACAAACTTTTGGATTCTTTGTTCTGGTTCTGTGGAAAGTGCCATTGGTATTTTGATAGGGATTGCATTGAATCTATAGATAGCTTTGAGTAGCATGTACATTTTAACAATATTCTTCCAGTCCATGAGCACAGTATATTGTCTGCCCATTTTTAAATTAGATTGTTGTTTTTACATGTGATGGAAAGAAATGATAGATGCAGAGTAAGGCAGATTCCCCACCTAACTAGGAAAGCACTAGGGATTCTACACATACCATTTCTTCAACTGTTAGAAATTCAACTATTGTTTATTAGGTCATGAGCCAGGTATTGGAGATCCCCAAGTGCCTTTCAGTCTTACCAGGATAAATTGATATTGACAAATATCACCTTCCCAAACTCTACCCTTTATTTGTGTAACAGTAGATGTAGATGTGATCCCATCTTCACTTTCCTTAAAGAATTGTAAGGAACTCCTGGGAACCTGCTGGGGTGTCCTCATGCTGTCTCCTGGGGACATCATGGCTGGGGAATAGCCCACTAGGCTAACATGTTGGTGAGCTCCCACTGTAGCTCTCCCTTTTGTTGATTCACTGCTATCAGGCTCCCAAAAGTGGTGTGGCTTATAGACCATGGCTCTGCATTCAGATGACCTGTGTTTGAATTCCCACCTTCACACTCCTAGAGAGATGGCCTTGGATAAGTTAGTTAAACTGTCTGTACCTTAGTTTCCTCAAACTATAAATGAAGTTGATAATATTACTCTCTTCATAGAAATGTTGTGGGTATTAAAAGACATGTTTGCAAAATAGTTAGTTGGCCTATAGCTTCATAAACATTAGCCATCTTTATCACGACTAATGCTAATACCACTACTTTCTCTATGTGTCTTCCTTCCCTCTTAAGTCTTCATGCCCTGAAAGAATACCACTTCAGTGAGGGAAGGAAGGGTTCAGGGATTGATGTAGCAGGGAAATTTCTCCTGTCGATTATAGGTCTGTTCTAGTAGAGGAGGTAATGAAGCTAACTTCCCAAGCTACTTGGAGAGACAGAAAAAAAAATGGTTAAGAAGGGCTGACTCTCTCAGCAGTGGAAAGATGTTCTTCCACAGAGTCCCCTTCTAAGGTGGTATGAAACTTTTGTTTCTAAGGCATTGTAGGTTTTCACAATTATGCTAACATAAATAATTAACCCATTTTAAAGCTATGGATATGTGAGCTTTATTCTTCTGCTATTCCTGAGGCTTATATTCCAGGGTCAGTGTATAGTTGAAACCATATAATAATTATGACCTTCTGATAATTCAAGCCACTGTAGACTCAAGGTGGAGAGACTGGAAAATCAGCATGCATTGAGCACTTACTACGTATCAAGTGTTATGTGTAGTTTTTTTTAAATATATTATCTCACTGATCTGACATCTCTATGAAGTAGGAATTGTGGCTCCATTTTAATAAATGAGAAAATGGAATTTAACAAAATTGAGTAATTTGTCAAAAAGAAAACACAGCCAGAAAGGGCGTAGCGTTAGGATTTGAATGCTGGTCAGTGCAACTGCAGGACCCATGTTTGGTCACATACACCACCCTGGTTACCTGTTGTGTTAAATGTGCTGCTAAAGATAGCTGTAGGATATCAGCTTCACGTGTGAAAACTGCCTCCCCTGCCCAGAGCACAAAGTAGCTGATATTCATTATCTCTGAATTTCATAAACATGCATGAGGTTAAAATCATTGTTAAATTTAACCTTATTAATAATACTATAATCTTTGCTCAGACTGTGGCCACATAACAAAATGTTATGTCAAAGGTTAAGCAAAAATTAGAAAGTGAGTGATTTTAACTAAAAAGAACATGCTGACTCTTAGATTTCTCTGGATAAGAATAAAGTGGTTCCCATAGGCTCAGAACTTGTCATTTGTCAAAGTCCACAGGAGGGAAGGTGTTATCTTTTTCTGCGGAGCTCCAGGTTCACCAGACAAGGCTTATTGCAGAAAAAGAAAGTCAAGAGGTTATCTCCAACAAACATTAAGAGACTCTCAATAGGCAGGGAATGGTGCTTTGGATGAGATTCTCAAAAATCTTATCATTGGGCTAATGGTTTTAAAAGTGAACTTTTTCCTTCTATTTGGCATTCATGAATCATACCATAAATGAGTGCTCTGGACTGTAGTCAGCATGGGTATTAACCATTTCATAGCTCTGTGTCTATGTTTATTCATGAATCATCTCTTCTCAGAAACTAGTTTTCCATGTTATGTACTCCCTGCTGACTAAAATAAAATTCAGCTGAGCTTTGAAAAGTTTCTTGAGTTCATCCAATAGAGCTAATCCCATAAAGTGAAGCAGAGATGAAAATGCATGGCCTACAGTATTTATCTTCATCGCTGATACATAGTGTTTTCTGATCTAAATTCTCTATTGAAGATATTTTGCTCCTAAGAAAGTAGTTTCTATAGTAACATTTATTCATTTTTCATCTAGTTAATAGCCTGTTGTTTTCTGGCAGCCCCAAAGAGGGTTTGCTCTTCGGGGTGGGAGGGATGCAGATCAGTGAGGGCACCCACAGGTCAGCTTCTACGATGACCACCATGTTGGCAAATAGCCTTCAGCGAAAGCTCGACTAGCGAATGAAGTTGCCACAGAACAGTTCAGCTGTGGAGTTGAAAACCCTGGGACCTTTCTCCTGGGAAGTGAGTATGAGTAGATCTAGTAAATCACTACTTTTTTTTTTTCTTTAAGATTTTATTCATTTATTTGTCAGAGAGAGAGAGAGAGCACAAGCAGGGGAGCGGCAGGTAGGGGCAGAGGAAGAAGCAGGCTCCCTGGACACTGGGATCATGACCTGAGCTGAAGGCAGCCGCTTAACCAACTGAGCCACTCAGGCGTCCCGTAAATCACTACTTTAACTAAATAGTAACTGACTATCCAAAATAAAAATCTTCCAAACCTAGGTAACCAAAGAAAGGCCAACTTACTCACCTCTTTGGGGTCTGAGGCCTTCTGTAAAAGTGACTGGAACAACCTATTTCTAAGAGGCCCCATCTCAAAGAGTGCTGGTGTTGATTCTGCCAGGGCTATATGGGCTGACCTCAGAGTAATCTAATCCCAGAACAGTTTGGAGACTTTACAAGCAGATAAAACAGGAAAAGATAATTGTTAAAGATTTGAGAGAAGTTAGAATCCACATCTCTGGGCCTTCCTTCGGGGGCCTGTTCATTGTTTTCTCTCCAACTGGGATTTGGAATGGCACAAGAATCATTTTATAAATAAAGAGCTGGGGAGAAGGCCAAGTTAACAAGTGAGTTATCACACAGCTGACCTTCCTGTCACTTATAAAAGCCAATATCCTATATTATTTCACAAGTAATATTTACCAATGCCTTTTATCTACTAGACTCTGGGCACAGACATAAGGCTTATCAAAGCAGGGTTTAAAAGAAAGAGAACTTACCCAATTTTTCTCATAAAAGGCAAAGATAATACAATTTCTTTGTATATAATCATTCTATCTACTTTCCTTTTTTTTTTAACATGATTTTTTGACATAGTGCAGATCAGAGAACACAAACAAAAAACACATCATTCCTCAAGGGAACTTTGAAGCAAGAAGAGATCATAGTCTCCAACTCAGTCATGTGATGAGCAACATATTGACCAGCTGTTCAACCATTATTTCAAAGTCTTCACCCAGTTTTGAAATCCTAAAGGGCCACATCTGTCCTTGGCCCAAGCATACCATTCACATTAGTATGAGTGGGATGTATTCTGACAGGCAAAGGGCAGTTTGTTGCCCCAATTCTGCAAGAAAAAACATGATTCACATTGACATTATCTTAGGTCCTGGCTTCTCATAAGCTAACTTATCTTATCTATCACGCACCTTGACAAATTTTCTGTTTCTACCAATCTGACTACACAGTGCTTTGTCTAAGACTCTGAGATGATAAGGGCTTTCGTTTGCATAAGCTTTTTTCTTTTTAAGCCCTATTTGATATCAAGTAAATCCAGATGGAATATGATCAGAGCAGAGCCTGGGTATATTGATGGAATAATGGTGTCAGACAAAGACAACCTATTTTGAGAGAATAACTATCTGCCCTCAAACATATCAGCCACAGTTCACCTCCTCCTAGGCTGGGGGTATTTAGTTTGCACCAGTGCTTCCCTAAATTTCCTATTCAAGGGTATCCCACCAGTTGACTAAAGTCGATGCTGTGGGGAAAGGAGTAGTACATGGCATAGGGGAAGAGGTTCCTTTGAAAAGATATCCTTACTCACAATAAGAAAGTGAAGGAAAGAAAAGAGAGAGCCATAGAGCCCAGAATATATGGTAACTCACTGTTTTATGCAGTACAGCTTTCAATTTGAGTTAGTCTATTTCCAGAAGATGGAAGGAAGGCACCGCAGAGAGGAAAGAGGGACAGACTTCCTGGCACAGATCACTCGCTCTGATGGCCACTCCCAGGGAGGAAAGCTGGAACGAAAGACCTGGAACGAAAGACCAAGACCTCAGAGGTCAGAGCCCGCCAAGTCTCCTAGCATGCTGCACGCACGCAGTGGCCTCCAGTTTGTAGAGAGTGGTAATAGCCATACCCAGTACCTGTCAGACCCTCTAGAGTTCATTTGAGTTTTCACATTATTTGGACGCCCAATATATAAGATAAAGTATAAATTAGGAGCTGTTTGTTTCCAAGTTGTGGATGAAGATTCTGAGACAGAGAAAGAATTAGTAACTTGCTCACAGTCACATGGCGAGGATGTGGCAAAACTATGTCTCAAACTCATCTCTTTGATTCCACATCCTGGGCTCTTTTTACAGGATCTCAGTTGCTACAGCGGCCTATTTAACGGCCTATTCTAGGGCGTGGCATTGGCATGTAAAGGATTCGAGTGGAATTGTGAATCTAGCATCTAAGACAAGGGGAGGTGGCTGACATTAGATGAGATTTCCAGTCCTCTAATGGCTTTAATGTGATACCCTCATTCGAGCCCCCTCAAGACAAACTAGTGGAGACAAACTCCTCACAGCCCCAATACCACGTATCTACCAAACAACAACACTGGAGGATTGGATATTGAGCTAGCGTGCGTCAAAATATAGAGGCAAGGTGTGTGGTGTGTATGTGTGTGAGAGAGAGAGAGGGAGAGACAGAGACAGACAGATGAGAAGTGGTAGGGGACAGTGCAACTTAGATGCTTTCTGCTTCCTCATTTCTTCGATGTGTTCCAAGGACAGAGAGAGAAAGAGAGACTCAGGAATGGCTCATTCTTACATTCAAATTTTCCCTCATGACAAAGAAAACTGTTCTCTGTCTGCACATGTTTGGGTTTTACTAAAGCCTTGTCTCCTCTCCTTCCACAACTGTTCTCGTAATCTGAGCCGAGACAAAGTGGAGTGGTGAATCCTAACTGACCACAGGCTGGTTTCCTCCTTATTTCAGCATGTTCATCTTTTCTGTGCTGGGGGCAGATGCCCAGAGAGATTGGCTGAGGCTGTGGCCAGCAGCATGCAGGCCGGGAAAGGGGAATGATTGTGGCGCTCAGCGCGCGTCAGCTGACTTGTAAGAGTTCCTGACAGCACACTTATTGCGTGTTGTAAAACCATCAGACATGTGCTTGGGGAAAGCTCTTACAGCCACAACAACACTCTATGTGCCCGAAGTTCTTCTCAGCCAAATCAGCGTCATCCGTGGTAAACTGAATTTGCTACTCAGGGAAACGTGAAGGAAATGCCAGTAAAATCCAATGCACATTAAAGAATCACATTTCTTAAAAAGTAGGTAATTTTGATGCTGGTAACATTGTTCACTGGTATCAAAATTACTTCCCCTAGGGCTCCCTATAAATGATTTTTCTGGTAACAGGAATTGGTTGGGATTTTACTTTATTATGATACTTAGAGGAGTGCTCTGCAGATGCTCCCTCCATTTCCTTACTTTTCATTTGTGCTTCAAACTAGCACATTCTTATTTTTCACCTGTGCTTCCTACCACTCCACTAAATTGGCTTCTCCAAGATCACCAGGAACCTTCCCTTACCGAGGACAGCATCCTCTCCTTAGTTCACCTTTTAGGCTTTCTTCTTCTTCTTTTTTTTTAATGGTGATTTTTAAAAAAAATTTTTTATTCTTATGTTAATCCCCATACATTACATCATTAGTTTTAGATGAAGTGTTCCATGATTCATTGTTTGTGCATAACACCCAGTGCTCCATGCAGAATGTGCCCTCCTCAATACCCACCACCAGGCCAACCCATCCCCCCACCCCCTTCCCCTCTAGAACCCTCAGTCTGTTTTTCAGAGTCCATCGTCTCTCATGGTTCATCTCCCCCTCCGATTTCTCCCCCTTCATTCTTCCCCTCCTGCTATCTTCTTCTTTTTTTTTTTTCTTAACATATATTGCATTATTTGTTTCAGAGGTACAGATCTGAGACTCAACAGTCTTGCACAATTCACAGCGCTTACCAGAACACATACCCTCCCCAGTGTCTATCACCCAGTCACCCCATCCCTCCCACCCCACCCCCCACTCCAGCAACCCTCAGTTTGTTTCCTGAGATTAAGAATTCCTCGTATCAGTGAGGTCATATGATACATGTCTTTCTCTGTTTGACTTACTTCGCTCATAGGCTTTCTTCTAAAAGGACATTGCAAGCCCTACATTCTAAAACTTTTCTCCATCCTTCTCAGCATGCTTTTCTGACTCCTCTTCATTCTCCAAGTTTGTAAGTCAATGATGCTTTACCTTCAGGTTCAAGTTCATGGACCCTTGAGAACCTGATGAGTTATGGACCCTTTGCCCACATGCATGCACGTGTTCCAACATGCACAAAAACTTGACGGCAATGAGATACCCCCCACACCTAATGGATAACAGCAACAACACTACCAAGTCCTGGCAGGAGTGCAGAGGAATAGAATTCTCGCTCACTGCAGATGGGAATGCAAAATAGCATAGCCAATTTAGAAACAGTCTGGCAGTTTCTTATAAAGTTAAATATACACCTGCTGCACTACCCAGCAATCCCACTCTCAACTATTTACCCAAGAGAAATGAAAAGTCATGTTTCCACAAAAATCCGTATGCAAATGTTTATAGTGGCTTTTTTTTTTATAATCAACAAAACCTGGAACTGACCCAAGTGTATAACCCAACTGGTGAATGAATAAACAAACTGTAGGATAGCCATACAATGGAATACTGCCTATCAATAAAAAAAAAACCTATCATACTCATCATAACTTGGATGAATCTCAAGTATGTTACGCTTAGTAAAGGAAGCCAAACTCAAATGGCTATATACTGTTATGAGTCTATCCATAGCTCATTCTGGAATAACTAAAATACAGGATTAGAAAACTGAGTCGCTGTTGCCCAGGAGGGTGGGTGTGGCGAGAGAGTAACTGCTAAAGGGAATGCAGGAATTTGGATAGGAATGGAAATGCTCTAGATCTTCATTCTGGTGGTGATTAGACAACTGGATGTGTTTGTTAAAACTCATGGTATATGCCAAGTTTTGGGGGTGAATTTTACTACATAAATTTATACTTCAATAAACCTGACCTTAAAAAAAAACCCCACCCACTTTTCCCTCTGAGTTTCAGGAGTATTGTGGTTCAGGGATGCCAGGGTAAATTTTCTACCACAAAATTCCTCCTTTTTTCCTTTTGTTCCTCTCACTTGGTACTTTCCTCCTGGGCTCTCATCCCCTCTGTTGGCTTCAAGCACAGTCTCCATACTGGTGACTCTACATTTTGCATCTCCTGAGCACCAATTCAAAATATTTGCTGGTGATTCAAAATTACTGTGTCCTAAACCTACAATTCTTCTGGAGATTTTCCTTCCAGAACTGTACCTTCTCCTGTGCTTCCCACGTACTTCCTTAAACCTCCCGGCTCGCAGGCCACATTTATTGGACTCATTTTTAACTTTTTTTTTTTTTTGATACTCCTATCCCATCAGTCACTAAATCCTGTTAATTCTACTTTTTAATTATCTCTTAAACAACTCTATCTCTTCCCTTCTATTTCTTAAGCTACTTCCCAAATCCATGCCTTTATAATCTCTTCCTTACACCTTTGTAATAACCCCCTCTACAGCTGAACTCGTATCTCTTCAGTCCACACCTCATTAACATGGCACAAGTTTGGGTTAGATTTCCTTGGCTCAAAAGCCTGCAAAGTTTCTCACATCCTCCAGGATAAAGTGTGATCTTAGCCTGATGTTTAAGGCTCTTAGTGAAAGAGTTCAAACACCTTTTCAAGTCACTTCTCCTACCACATCTTCCCCCACACAACTGCCTCCAGAAACATTATCAATATATTAGAAGAACCCTGCAGCAACCACAGCACTTGTATTCTCCTGGCTTGTGCAAAGTCTTGTTCTAGAATATTCTTCCTTCAAAACTGTTTGGCTAGTGATGAAATTTCTGTTCTTTGAGATGTAGTCCAAATATCATAATCTCTAGTGTACCCATCCCCACCCATGCCTCTCAGAACTAATTACTCCCTTCCTTGGCATGCCTTTGGCATGTGCGTATGTGTGTATGTGTGTATGTATGTGTGTGTGCACATATTTTAATAGACTCAGTTACCAGATTGAAGTTATTTATATAATTGCTTGACTCTACTAGAGAGTCAGTCACTTCAGGACAGGAACTGTGTCTTACTCATTTTTGTATACCCCACAGCTGACTACTAAGGGCTTCTTCCAGGGAAGATAGTAAATATTTGCTGAACTAAATTTAATTTAGACCATCTTCTAAATTTAAAAGAAATTAAATTCCACAAATTAAAATAAAGCTTAAATTAAGGTCCGCATATCCTATAAACAAGACTGGTGTACCGTGTCTGCTATATAGACTGCTCTATTCCAAGTTTTAATCCAAAAGTATAGAAAATCCATGTCCCCAGTGTCTCCCCTCTTAGCCTTAAATTGTGCCAGCTGTCGTTAGAGCACCAATATCAGACGTAGAAGAAAGGCCTCCAGTACACATGCCACTTGAGACTGGCCTTCTTCAATAACAGAAGTAAAGCTGTTAGACCTTTCAGATTTAAATCACTCTTAGGTTTCTTTGTAACAGTCCCTTGTTAAAATAAAATATATTTGCCTGAGATTCAATACTAAAGGTTTCTCTGTTCATTTCAAATGAGGATGAGGGATTAGTTCCCCAGTATGAGTTCTCTAAATGTTAAATAGAAAATAAACAAACAAACAAACCTCATCAGTATTTCCAGCCAGTTGTCAATCAACAGGAATCCATTGAGAATTTTCTATGAAACTAGCATTGTTCAAGACCGTCTAGAGGGTATGGGCATTAAGATATGCTCTTACGGGAGCAAAACTAGTTTGTGAAATAATCAGACGCCACCATCTTCCTGGTAAGGGATGATGCAATGCAACCTCATCTAGAGAAGGAAGAGCTCTCCATGGGTGGGCGTCATGAATGAGCTTTTCTAGAGCAGGGCCCACAGGTCTTGTGTGAGAAAGGGGTTCAATGAAACAGAGCCAGGGTATTAGTTTCCTAGGGCCCTGTAATAAATCACCATAAATGGGGTGCCTTAAAACAATAGGATGTTTTTCTCTCACAGTTCTAGAGGAAAGAAGTCTGAAATCATGGTGTCTGCAGGGCTGTGCTCCATGCTGAGGCTCTAGAGGAGATTCTACCCCATATGTCTTCAGCTTCTGGTGGCCCCGGGTATTCCTTGACTTGTGGCAGCATCATTCCAACCTCTGCCTCTTAGGTCATACTGCCTCTTCCTCTTCGTTGTGTATCTGTCTTATAAGGATATATATTGCATTTAAGACCCACCTGGATAGGGCGCCTGGGTGGCTCAGTTGGTTAAGCGACTGCCTTCGGCTCAGGTCATGATCCTGGAGTCCCGGGATCGAGTCCCGCATCGGGCTCCCTGCTCGGCGGGGGGTCTGCTTCTCCCTCTGACCCTCCCCCCTCTCATGTACTCTCTGTCTCTCTCATTCTCTCTCTCTCTCAAGTAAATAAATAAAATCTTTAAAAAAAAAAAAAAAGACCCACCTGGATAATCCCACGTAAGCTCCTCCTCTCCAGATCCTTAATTTAATCACATCCTTTGCCATACAAAATAATATTCACTCTTTGGCCGCATAAGGTAATATTCACAGGTTCCAGAGATTAGGAATAGACATACCATTTTGGGGGCCACCACTCAACCCACCACAGCCATACATAATTTGCAGTGGCCAGAGCAAAATGAAAATGCTGGGCCCATATTTGAAAACCAGGGAAACCATGCCTTTGAAGGTACTGAAAAGCTTTTTTCTTCGGTGGTCTCTCTCTCCTGACTTGTCATGGTTTTTTATTTGCTATGTAATGTCATTTTAAGAAAATATAAATTATGTGCATGAATTTTTCAATCATCTTTATTCTGTGCAGTGAGTTTTAAATGCAAATATAATAGCAACTAACTCATGCACAGAATCACCAGATGACACAATTTGTATTTCATACTAATGCATGCATGTGTGTTTCATTCTCGCTAGGATATCAGAATGCTGCACAAAACTAAATCAACTGTTTTTATTACATTTCTTGATGTATACACTGTCTGCCGACACTCTCTCTCTTTGCCTCACTGATGATTAAGGAGGGACAGAAAGGAAAAGGAACTCTGGGTTGCCAGGTCTTTCCCTTTCTTTCTATATCATCCTTTTCAGCCCAAGTGGTTGGCCAATACAGGGAAGTAATATACGCTAGAAAGGATGTGATAAGGCTACTTGGTAATTTGTGTTTCTTAGTCATTGCCTTGTTTCTCACCTGAAGCAAATTCAGGTTTGAATTGAAAGCATGGTCTCTCGAGGCTGGCAGCACCACTACTTTCTCAGTCACAGGTGGAGCACACTCACCTTGACCTCACTTTGAGTCTTGCTGAATGCTCAGGCTTTGTGGTGCCACCGGAATTCTGTGCTCGCAGGGCATCCTGAATGCTGTATGTGAACAGGTGGCCAGAAAGTGCAGACAGAGAGAGTTCATGTACCTCTGCTCAAGTTCACATGCCACGGTCCCATTTGACTTCACTTCCAAAGCACGAGTTCAGAGATAAAATTATTAAGAATTTCAAGAATTGGGTGGGAGGATGGGTTAGCCTGGTGGTGGGTATTGAGAAGGGCACATTCTGCATGGAGCACTGGGTGTTATGCACAAACAATGAATCATGGAACACTACATCTAAAACTAATGATGTAATGTAGGGGATTAACATAAGAATAAAAAAAATATTTGACAACCTCAAAAAAAAAAAAAAGAATTTCAAGAATTAAACCCAGGGCCCCTCTGAGCATGGGACCCTTTGCCACTATAAAGGTTGCATGAGACAGCCCTGCAGTGAGGGACCCTGTGACCTAGGTTTTCAAAGTGTGGTAATAGCCCCTTTGTGAATTGTGACCCATTGGTTGTGAAATCAGTTTAGACATGGGTCATAACCAGCCTTAATAGACACACACACTACACATACAGGCAATTTTAAAGTAACAGCGATTTATTTATAATAAGGATAAGCATTATTTTATAAAACTTGCAATTCAAATATGAATATCTACATATCTATTTCTTTCTGTGGGTCATTGAAACCACTGTCCTAAGGGCAGGCCCATGGGTTCTGGAGTCAGATATTGAGATTTCAATCCTATTTCTGTCCATTACTCTCAATGACTAACTGAAAGTGCAACACTTAAATTTTTTGAGCCCAAGTTTCTTCCTATACATGAGGTTCAAATGGGATAAGTGAAAGTGGTAGATAACAGTCATAATGAAGTTATGCCTAAACTGATGCTTTACTCATAATTTCATACAAATGACTAAAGTAAAACTGATACTTGAGGATTTTCAATCCTACCATCAAATATGGAATGAATTTTTTAAAATTTTAAGAGTATTATTTCCTGGTTTGCTCAAGTGCTTTGAGAGATATAAAGTCTTTCTTTTAGAGTAAATACAGTCGTTTACCTCGAATAGGTGGTTCACACACAAACCTTCCAAAGATAGATTTTAACTTAAAACTTATATGTGATAACCAACCCCACTCACAAATATCTGCATAGCCCCACTATTCATCATGTTTTATGGGGAGAATGGATTTGCATAGTATTATGCAGATCAGCTTCTCCCTCTAAGAACATACGCCTCTATATAGGGTTCTCTCAAATAATTAGAAAAGTACTTTGTAATTTCAAGAGTCATAAAAGCTAATTAAATATCCAAGTTTACATACTAATCAGTGTGAAGTTGATGGACCTACCTATTTTAATCAAATTGCTGTAGGATCATTTCCTGAATACTCCATGTTTGAAAAAAATGGAATGTATCACTTGAGAATGAGAAAAGAAATACTGAACCATCAGTAACCTCCCACAGCCTGGAATTGAAATAGAGAAGATGTCATTACAAGGATTTATAAAACACTCTATGGGAAACTTTAATCATTGTGACTGTAATCTAGCATGATCCTTGATACTGAAAATAGTGTGACTAGGTTGTGCCATTTTGAGAAGTCCCCTCCAATTGGAGGAGGAAGGCCAGTGATTGTGGTTTTATCTTGTTCACATTATATAGCATTTGGTTCTTGTTCTGTAAGGGAAGATGCTTAAGAGATAGTATTTTAGGCTCTTCGTACTCTTCTTAAAATGGTTGCTTTTTTAGAAGATGTTTTTAATATAACAAAGCATCTAGGTCTGATGCCAACAATCGTGTAATAAATCTAGCGTCTTTTTCAAACTTGAGTACTTTTGCTGTTAAAAATTGTATGGGTTTTCCTTTCTATATTCACTTCATTTTATATTCTTTTCACAAAAGAACAGAGATCTAATAGCTACCTCATTTATCAGGCAAGACATGGTTTCACTGATCACCACAGGGTTTGTGGTTTTAAGTACAGACCATTGACAAAAGGAAACCTCAATCTCTGGGTAGGATGAGGACTGAAATGTGGTTGGATATGAAGCAAATAGTTCTATTACCCTCCCCAAAACGTATGGACTCAGGAAACCAATTTCAAACATCCCTACACTAGGTTGCAGATTTTATGAGTGAAGGGAAAGTGGGATTCCTGAAAACACAAAGTAATTCAGACACATCTTTGGCTGCCAGAACCTACTTCAGACAAAAAGGTTAAAGGCAGCACGAAAGCAGGCAGTGGAGTTCCCAGAGAACCAGATGCTGTGGTGAAAATGCATCTTGTGTAGATTTTACTCCAGACATCAATGTACGCGCTGAACTTTTGGGGAGGTGAGAGAAAAAAATAGGAATTAATAATTTCCAGATTCGAGGCTTCAGGGCACACCCTCATCCAATGGCAATTAGTCAGTCTTTATTTTCTCTTCCTGTTCTGTATCTGTGCTAAATTGTGTTTGTAAGATTTGTTTAAAGCAGCTGATGTGCTTTCCCATCATTCTTTGGAGATGGTTCCCTCTCTGTGGTGGTAAATTGAGCATTCCCACTGAATTTGGGCTGAATTTGGGGATAATGATTTGAAGAGTGCCGGGTTGAATTTAGAATCAACACTACAGAAAACAAAGACCATGTCTAATGATTCCTAGTAAATACACAGAGCCAAAAAATTGCCGACAAGAGGTCTCCAACAATTAATTCATAATAATAAAAAAAAGAGCAATACAAGCCTACAAGTTACTGCAAATTCAAAATGCCATATGGTTCTGATAGATCAATCTAGAAATGAAAATTTGTTTTCCACTATTAGGATTTTTATTATTTTGGTTAACAGCACTCTCATCAGAAAACACTTGAAGGTGCTTATGTTTATCATCGTCAGGAGTAAGCAACAGACCACAGACCATAAATTTTTGTCTTTGTGTTTTAAAAGAGGGGAGGTCTATATTGTCTTACCATTGTTCAAAATGTTAAGAAAGAAAATCAAAATCAACGGACAAAAAAAAAAAGTACTCAACAGCAATGTTCTACTGGGCTAGCATCATGTTCTTAAATGAATTCGAATGCCTTTAGGTAGAACGTATATCCCCAGTTTGCCAAAGGCCCACCACTCCTCATTATTATTTTTACTCACATTTTCTCTTGCCCTTTTGGCCAATAAATGCATTTGAGTTTACCTCTCCCCAGACTATCATGAGACTTAAGAGTAAGAATATAATTCTTATTATCACTATAAACTAGTAAGGATATTTATGTCTCATTGATTAAGGGCTGCTGTAGTAACAGGCAGAACATGCATGCAATGAGACTGATGCATGGAAGGTTTTTAGAATAGAATAATCACAGATGCTACATAGGGGAAACAAACAACTTCATAAAAATGCAATAGAAAATTATTCTAGATGTCTAGGGGCTGGGTCTGAAGTAAGGTATGAATAAAGGGATGAAGAGGAATATCTTTTAAGAATCTTTTTTTTTAAATTTTATCATGTTATGTTTATCACCATACATCACATCATTAGTTTTTGATGTAGTGTTCCATGATTCATTGTTTGCGTAAAACACCCAGTGCTCCATGCAGAACGTGCCCTCTTTAATACCCATCACTGGGCTAACCCATCCCCCCACCCCCTCCCCTCTAGAACCCTCAGTTTGTTTCTCAGAGTCCATAGTCTCTCTTATTGGGCATGCACCTAGCGGGATAGCATATACAAAGTTAGGAATAGCATGGAGGACATTAGGAAAAGGAAGGGAAAAATGAAGGAGGGGAAATCGGAGGGAGAGATGAACCATGAGAGACTGGGGGTGGGGGGATGGGTTAGCCTGATGATGGGTATTAAGGAGAGCACGTACTGCAGGGAGCCCTGGGTGTTATACAAAAATAGTGAACCGTGGATCACTACATCAAAAACTAATGATGTATTGTATGGTGACTAATGTAACATAATAAAATTTAAAAAAAAGAAACAAAGTTAGCACTCAGTAACGTGCTTGTTAAGTAAACATTTTATTTTTTTAAATAAACATTTAAGATACGATTCTTTAAGAAATTGTGTATCAGGTATTGTCTGTTTCAAATTTGAGAAAATTTCAAATGAGTAATTTAGGATAAGTGGTGATGGACGTGTTTAGCTTGTATACTTCTGATTGTTACTGGCCATTCAAATGTACTTGTTCTATACTGAGAAGTAAATGTCTGAAAATTTTAAATTTGCTATATCCAATCATTTACATTTTAATTGAAAATTATAAACAAGGGTAGAAAAGAGTTATCAATGTAATAATGAAAAAAATAGTTAACACTGTATTGGTACCTCTAAAGTGGTTCCATTTTCACGTTGGAGAGGCAAGAGTGTCTAGACCAGTTCCTATTACAAATGAAGGAAGAGGATTCAGCAGTATTAGGGATTTTTTTCAGAAAGCCCTAAAACCATTTTGATTTTCCTTCAAGTTTTGTTTTTTGAAACTTCAAGTTTCCAAAACATTTTCCCCCTTAACTTAAGCCTTTGTTTTACAAAGGAAATTTAATTTAAAAAACATGTTTTTTCTAACTGAGTTTAAACTTGTATTATACAAATAAAGACAGATTTTTGTTTGAAATTAATTCTTGTTTGCTTCTAGAACTATGAAGAATCTCCAATTCAAAAGGCTGAGCTAGTGCATTTTCAGAGGTGAATAGAACATAGGCTAAAACATTTCAAATTCTGTTCTCAGGCCAGATTTTAAAGCATTTTATTTATTTATTTATTGTTGTTTACAGGTCTTCCTTGACCTCCAATGGGGTTATGTCTCAATAAACCCATTGTATGTTGATATATTGTAAGTCAAAAATGCATTGAATACACCTAACCTACCAAATATCATAGCTTAACCTAGCCTACCTTTGCTCCAACACTAACGTCAGCCTACAATTGGGCAAAATCATCTAACACAAAGTCTGTTTTATAATAAATGTTGAATATCTCATACAGTTTACTGACTGCTGTGCTGAAAGTGAATGGCTGTATGGATACAGTCTTAAGCTCTCAGTTGTTCCCCGTCGTGATGGTATGGCGGAGGGGGGCTGTTGCTGTTGCCGTCCTGGCATCGTGAGAGAGCATCGAGTTGCATATCTCTAGCCCAGGAAAAGATCAAATTCAAAATTCAAAATATAGTTTCTCCTGAGTACGTATCACTTTTGCACCATCATAAAGTCGAAAAATCCCAGGTTGGATTATCTAAGTCGGGGACCTTCTGTATTTGATTTCCAGGAGATGAATTTAAAAAAATACCAATGCATATCAATCTGGAATAGGTGTAATCAAAACCTAGTGTAAGGTCACTTTAGGAAAGTGTAAGTTGGCAAAATCTCTGCTTAGTTTCCAGGGTTTCTTGCTGGGGAAGGAGCAGAATTAACCTAATGCTCCTGCATTACAACCCTCTGCTGAGATCCAAGCCCAAGACCAAGCAAGCCCTGAATGCTAGGATATTAAATATACATTATATTTAATGTATATTTTATTTATGTAACTATTTTATTTAATTAATTTTATTTATTTATTTATTATATTATAAATTATAAAATTTAATTAATTTAATACATTAAATATACATTATATTTACATTATATATATTTACAATATATATAACAATATACGTTAAATATACATCCTGTGCATCTCCTCGTGTTTAACTATGGACCACGGCTGTGATACACGTCAGGCAAGGTCATGCATCATAGTAGAACTGCTCTGAGTAAATTTTTTTTCCCAAATCGGAACCTTTTCAAGTTGTCTAATAATTTCTCCTGTCCCTGCCTCACCCTCAAAATCACTGTGAACAACATAACAGTGTTTTCCATCCATCCATTCACTATTTCACCTGACATTTGCTGGGCATCAAAAGTGTGCCTGTCAGGTACCATCCTAGGCACTGAAAATACTACAGGAGATGAGGCATCTTTAATCTCCAGAAGGTTACAACATTATAAGTGTTACCACAAGGGAATGAATCTTAGCCTTATTAGAACATAAACATAGCCTATCATTGGGCAGGCTTATCTCAGATACATAGGCATCTTAGTGCTATTTCAAAAGCAAATGGGTCAGCGTTGGATTGGGGCCAATCAAGATGTCCCATGGCTTTGCCCAGTGTGCAGATAGCAGGACAACAGACTGTGGGCTCTCCTCCTCTTCTGTGGCACCATCAACAGAGGCCCTCGTTCCTGAGCATAGCTCAGCTGAGCTCTGCTCACGTGCCCTTGGCCACGATAACACAACCCCCGAACACAGCTTCTTTTCATCCACAAGTAGAGGAAGATACACTGAGTCACCCTAAGGACAAAATGCAGAACGGAAGTTCGTCTTTGGCTTTTCCATCCTGCCATTTCTGCTCCTTTTTACTTTTGCTCAGAATCAGATCTCCTGGCTCCTTCAGGACACCGTGCATAGCTTTTCCCCAACCCTCTCCTTATACAAAAAGAGGAAGGAATCCACCTTTGCTACATGGTAGTTTGTAGGTTGCTATCTGTAGTGGATAGTTTTCATTTTTGGCTGCCTAACAATGAAAGACTTTCCTATGTTGGGAGAATACCCAGTTTTGTGAATCTTGGGGGGGAAGAGGAAAGGAGGAGCCAGAATTTCTCCCTCCACACACCCTGAAGCCAAGGAGCCGGCATGAGACCATAACACTGTGAAGCTGAGACAGCTTCACGGGTTACTAGAACCAGCAGAAGCAACATCAAACATCCAGTGGCTAAGGTGCCAAGGCCATGCCTGGCCATGCAGTTGCCATGGTCTGAGTTGGTTCTTACATCATTACGGGTTGAATTTCGTCCACCCCCCAAATATGCTCAAGTCCTAACCCACACTACCTGTGAATGAGAACTTATCTACAAATGGGGTCTTTGTGATCAGGTTAAGATCACTGGAGTGGACCCTAATTTAATATGACCGTGTCTTTATAAAAAGAGGAAATTTGGACACAGACATGCGCACAGGAAGAACACCACATGAAGAAAAAAGCAGCAATCAGGGTGATGCATCTACAAACCAAGAAACTCCAAAGATTGCCAGCAAACCACCAGAAACTAGGAGAGGAGTGTGGAGCAGATTCTCCCTCTCGCCCAGCAGACACCTTGATCTCACACTTCTTGCCTCAAGAACTTAGGGAGAATTTTTTTTCTGAAGTTCCCCAGTTTGTGGTACTTCATTACAGCTGCCCTAGGAAAAAATGCATGCACTTTGACCCAACCTGGTTTTCCAGCCTTTTTGTTGGTTTGTTATATTAATGTCCTTCTGATCAATTCCTTTTTTTTTTTTTTTAACTAGAATTAGTTTCTTGTTTGTACCTTCGGGCCCTAACTGATACCTCTTTCAGGATCCGTTCTTTCCTTCCACCTTCCCAGCAGCTCCATTTTCCACCTGAGGATTCATGTGATTCTGGGGAAACACGCATCACCCCAGGAACCAGGGTAGAGCACATGGCCTCTGCTTAGCCAATCAATAAAGTGATGGGTTCCTGAGTGGGTAAGTCCCAGAAGATGATCTAATCATGGTGACGTGCCAGACATTTTCTAGGAATGCTGAGGCAAAGATATTCTGTTTCCTGCTGTGCACAAATAAAGATGTCTGTAGCCTAGCAATTCTGGCAAGCTTACCTCAGAGGAGAGCCAACCATGAGAGGCAAGAAAGAAGGAAAGAAAGAAACCCCATTCCTTGGCGGTATCATTGACCCACAGGACCAGGCCACACCTGAAGTCAGTTCTCCCTTTGGAGAGACAATTAGTTCCCTTTATTATTTAAGCCATTTTGAGACCAATTTTCTGGCGTCTCCATCCAAAAGCATCTGAACTGACACACCCCATTTGTAGTTTACATATCATTCACAGAACTTTCATATGCCTCTAAGTTAGGTGCTGCTTAAAATACCATGCATCTAATTTTGGAATGAAAACACTTCAAACACAATGTCAATCAGTCATGAACAGGCCATTTTAAGTGAGCAGAGGGGTTATCATTTAACTCCTGCGATGATGGTATTGGCCCAGAAGGAAATAAGAATGTTGACGGTGGTCACGGCTATCACTTCTCACGTGCCCACTGTGTGGAGGCAATTTGAGGAAGGCGTCTGTGAAACAGAAACATCACACCTGGGACTTGAACCGTACACTGTAGTCTGCCAGGCACTTTGGCTCTTCGGGACAGTAGGACTGTCCAAACCCTGGACCAAACTCCTCTCTTTCTAACCTGTGTTCATACCTGCCTGTTCCCTGAGTCATGCAACACAGTTGTACAAACGGGCCTGTAATCATGGCCTTGCCCATTCACTGAAACAAAAGAAACAAAAGAATTCGGAACTCCATCTGCCCCGAGGGGGGTGGGGCTAGCACCAATTTCCTCTTCCCGGCGGGCTTTATGATGTACCCTGGCTACTCATGCGTGTGCACTGAGTCATGGTTCCCTCCCTCATCTTCCAGCACTAGTCCCTTAGTTTATGTGGTTGGATTTATATCCTGGGTCCTAATGTCCACTCCAGCCTTCTGTTGTATTGAAAGATCCCAGAACCCTGAGCCAGTTGCTGTTCAGGGGCTCTGTCTTAGCACTGAAAGACCTCCCTGAATCTGACTCCATCAACTGCTGGAAAACAAGCACCACCCCACCCAGAGGTTCCTACAGCCTTGCCCTTCCTAATTACTAAATTGACTTTTAACCATGGATTCTAGCCTGCCTCCCGTCTGAGTTTAGCCCATAGCCACTGAAGTGGAGTTCCACTGGCTACCCTTCTTAGAGGATGGCCCCGCCCCGGGACAGTAGTTCTGCTTTAGTCTCTTCTCCAGTGAGAACTCCAGCAAGTGTCATAGCTATACGGATTATGACATTGCTTCCAACAAGCCTCTTGTAATTTTAGCTCTTCTTCTATCAGATCCTGAGGGTCCAGGGTTCATTCTCTTGAATTCTATGTTTTTCTTTCCTTGTAACATCGCCACTAACCTGGGTCTCCTGTTTCAGAATGGTAAACACTCATTATCCAACCCTATTATCATGTAAGAGCCCCAGAACCCAAATATTTGCCACTCAATTAAGGGGCAGGAGTCCTTGTGTATTTGGAATCAGAGAACAAACCAAATAAAAAGCGTGGATGTGAATGACACATGTGAATGAATGCCTAGGGGAGTGACAGCAGAGGGCTTTGAAATCAAGAGAACCCCAAATGTGCGAGGAAAATACGAGACTTATGTGAGGGTCACTAGTGACCATTATAGTTCAACAGCGCATAGGAGCAGGGAAAGATCATTAACAGAAATGCTTATTATGGACACTAGGAACCAATAAGAGAAAAAAGGATAATTATGCCATTTTCATGTTAATTATCATCATCTATGTAAATCACTTTAAAGATAGCATTAAATGTTTCTATATTATATATGTTTCATTGTAGCAATTTAGAATGGCTTATAGCAGTTATAGTATCAAATTTAAAAAATTAAAGGGATGATTGCTCAAAGTTATCTTTCATTCCACTGATAAGGAGCCACACACTGGCTATTGCAGAGATAAGCAAGGCTATCTGCCTGGAGCTGAGAAGGTAAATGCACATGTGATAGTCCTATAAGGCAGAATGTGTGTATGTTTCTGAAAGTACAAAGTGCTGGAGGTGACGTCAAATTGAGTTGTAGAGGAATTGGCTTTTGAGATTAGAAGGAATTTAGACAACAGAATTAGAAAAGGGGGACAGCGTCATATAAGATGCACAGCAAGTGTGCTAGTTTTTATGCTATTTTAGTTTACCCTCCCTTTTTTCTCTGTCTGCCTACTGTTAATCCATTTGGGAATAGAAGAGAAAAATTTTACTTAGAGAAATCTCAACGCAAGATGCAGGGACTCTGCAGAGACTAATACTTAACATGTTTGGTCAACTTTTAAGTGTGTTCTTTTCCCACACTAAACAGACAGAATGAAATAAATGTTTGTCGCCAGCAGCCCCCTTTTCAGTGGACTCATTTTTGTAAACAGTCATCTAACTTGTTTTCCCCTGCATTTGGAAAACTGGAAAGTCCATGCTTTTCTTCATTGACAGCATCTTGGTTGGGAAGTCATTCCAGATTTATTACAAAATGGAGTGACATTTCCCAGAAAGATGGAATCTGTTTTGACCATTCCTAGCATTGCCACCTTAGCAGGATATCTCACTGTGTTTTTGCAATACCCATGTCTGGATCAGGGCTAGGAGTCTAGGGTCCCACACCAAGGAAGACTCAGAACTTGCAGACTCTGGCTTTCTTTGTGCTGAATCAGGAAACAAAAATGTCACTTTTTATAACTCTGGATTTATCCTATTCTCTTCTAACCAGATGCACATACTTTGAAAAGACTCTCTTCTTTTTTATCAACCAAAAATGTGAAAACAATGGCTTGCTTAAATGATATTATATGGAGAATATTGAGTCTATTATGGGCATCCTTTGATGTGGTACAACTTCCTGATGAATGGTCACTAATTAAGAAACGGCAGAAGGAAAACTTATTTTGTGATACTGGGAGAGTTTATTGTTGAAAAACCCATTTGAATTGATGGATATTTCTTCTGAAACCAATGTTCACGTTGTTATAGGTGGAGTGATCCTTGAAGAGGTTTTCTTTGCTTCTCTGACTTAGACATAGTATTCCACTTTGTCGTGCCTTGTTTCCCACGGAGATACTTGCCAAGTTTAATCATTACTAAACTCATCCCAGATTCATTTAATGGACTGCCTTTGACTGACCAAAAGGTTACTCTGATCGCAAACCTTTCAACTAGTTGTGTATGAGAGTTAAGCTTAGAATGACAAGAAATGGGGGTGGGATTGGGGGTGGAAACAAACCTCTTTTGCCGTTTCATGATGAAGAATTGGCCCAGTGTAATTTTTGTGATCTCGTCTCACATTTTCTCTCATCTTTGGCAGCTTAACTTTGACTTTTATAAGACAGCACATAAAACAAAAATTAACTATTTTGACATTCATTTAAAAATGCTTATTGAGGGCCAACTCTGGATAAGTCTTGGTGCTAGAGATACAGTGTCAAAAATATGGGCATGGTCCCTCCCTTGCAGAGCTTGCAGGGAAAGGAAGAGACGTGCTAATAAATGAGCAGAAACAATCAGGTGTGGTGGGTTTTGTTCATTATCCATAAAATAAACTGGGAAGCAATGTTAGTTACCAAACAAGGCCAAAGAATTTTAAATATCTAATTCTCCTCAAAGAAACCCTACACACAGAGTTTTTATGTGACAGTTTATAATTTGCCTTTTCCTTAGTTTAATAGCAAGTGGCTAAGTTTTTATACTATGATAAGAACAGTAAAGAAAAATGTACTAAATGATGCATGATTACTGGTTAGGATCTTTTAAAAGAATTTATAGATGATCCTCAGAGGAGATGATGTGAGTATGCCTGTTAGGAATTTGACATGGGAATAAATAAAAATTTAGCTTTTATCAGAAAAGCAAAGCTGTAACTATATAATTTAATAAAACTAAGAGCAGGAGAGGAAATAGAGCATGCTTTAATCATACAGCAATTTTGAAATAACTTCTACAAGCCAGTTGAAATTTAAAAGCTAGGTTTCAACTCGTGTATTGAGGGGTTTTTTTTATTATTATTATTGGGAACTGCTTGGAGCATTGGAGTGGGAGGGGCAAGACCAGACCTCCCCCCAGGTAGTTCATTGTCAGGCCGGTAGCAGAGAGTAGGCAATACACCCACCACATTGGGAACAAAAGACACTCCACTATCAGTAAAGAACATTTGTAAAACATAGCTCTTGAAAGCGCATGCCTGCTTCATGATTAATACAGATTGGCAGAGCCGAGAGTTTGTGTAGAAGACAAACTGAAGAGACAGACAAGAGGGAAGTAATAAAGCACTAGAAAGTCAGGACAAAGAGTTTAGATTTTTAACGTTAAGTGAAACAAAGCTTTCAAGCCATGGAAATGAAGCAGTGGGGTGACACCATTAGCCAATTTGTTTTAGAAAAATCTTTCTGGTGGCATGGTGGAGAATGGGTTGCCGAAAAGACTAGAATCAGAGAGACAAATAGGAGGCCTTCGCAGTAAGTGAGAAATGACTCAGTTCTGAACCTTGATGATGCAAACGGAGAGGAAAGGATGGGCTGGGTAATTGATCAGAAATGAGGGTTGAGAGGATGCTTCCAGATTAAGCTGGATGATGGGGTGGATGGTGCGGCATGGACTGACAAAGTACGGGAAGAGAAGTAGGTTTTGGTAAAAGATAAAGAGTTGGAATTTGAACATTTGCATGTAAGATGCCTGTGGGTAGAGAATTCTGGAAGCTGGGCACATTGTCCTGAAGCTGCGGAGAAGAGTTCTAGACTTGGATTTTAAAAAAATGTGGGAGGGAAATCCCCCAGCAAGAGCAAGCGAGGGAAAAACGAGAGTCAGGGAAACAGGCCTGGTAAACACAGACACAGCAGGGCTGGGCAGACAAAGAGGAATTCTAATAGATGAGCAAGAAGTCATCAGGAAAGATGGGGGTCATGGGATCTTAGGGTGGAGAGAATTTCAGAAGGGAAATATGGTCGATAGTGTTAACTGCCATAGAGAGTGAGCGAGGTGGGTCATTGGGCACTTCACTAGGGACCGTTTCGGTAGTGGGGGTGGGCAATAGTCAGCTTGCAGGCAGGGTGTGGAGTTCATTGGAGGTGAGGAAGTAGAAACAAGAAGTGTGACTTGTATGAGGCTCGGCCTTTAGGAAAGGAGAGAGAGGTTAGTAGATCTACAGAGCTATGTGTTTATGTTTGGGGGTAAAGTAATGCCCACCCACGCACACACCTCAAAAGAAACACTGTCATTTGTTTTATTGCTCTAGCTTAAGAGTGATAGAATGATACTGACATGGAAAATTCTAACAGTAAACGTCCTAAAGCTTTCAATAGTTCTTCCTTCCCTTCCTTCCATCTTTCCTTTTGTGACTCAAGAGGAGAGAACAAATTATCTTTCATGAGCAGGAAGAAATACAGTAATGCAAAGGAATCAATACAAATGCGACATTTTGGAAACAAATAACAAAAGCATCAGATAACAGAAATAATGCCAATTTGTAATCCCAAATCCACTGCTGCATGCTTCATTTTGAGAAGCCCTCATCTTTTAAATGGAGGCCTGCTTTTTTGAAAACAAATAGAAATCTTTTGCAGTTATGTTCTGAAGGAAATGTACAGGAGTGAAAGTGAATCAGAAGAACGAGTAGACATTCATTTTTATGTGAACAAAGGTCAAAAATGCTCTTTAAAAATAGTCATTTTCGGGTTCATCATCTCAGCAATAGAAGGAACTTTAGAATTCATTAACCCATTTTACAGAAAAGCAAAATGAGACCCAGCAAGTCAAATGACCTATCTAATGATAGGACCAAGATAAAAACCTTTATCTCTTCATATCTATCCAACCATTACCACCTCCAAAAGATTTCCTCTTCCTAAACCAATGCAAGTCGCTCTTGGTTATGAAAGGACTATCATAATTCTGTCCGTTTAACTCCCAGAGGTCTCTTGCGATGACCAAAAAGGCATACAAAGTGCATTGACCTCCAGAAAAATAAACTGTACTCCCTGAAGGCATTTGTCTTCTACTAATTCTACCCCTTTGTGTTTACATTTGCCTCTTCATATTTCCTTGGTTCTTCTCTGTATTCTTATTCTACGTCTATCATCTAGTTGCCAATGTTTTGGTCCCTAATTTTATACACACACACACACACATATACATGCACACCTTTGTCTCATGAGCCTACTCCCCTTTTCATAACAGCTGTCTTCATTTCGGCCAGGTCAGGGCTTGGGTTCTACCTGGTCACCATGTGTCATGTGTGCTCTGCACACAGATGGCCTGAGCTTCTTTACTTAGGGATAGTCCCTGTCCCTAAGCCTTGTTCCCACAATTCATACCAAGGCCAACCTCAAAGGACCACCATTTAAGGGTCCTCTGTAGATTGGAAACAGGAGCTTTCACCACATGTTTTCTGTACTAGTTCTATTTCTGAGAGCCCCTTGCACATGACATTAGAATTGGAGATACTTAAGGGGGGGGGGAAGGAGAGCAAAAAAAGAACACCCTTAAAGTTAGTCCTGCTGTTGACAGAAAGCAGAATTAGACTTTGGAAAATGTCCATTCCTTAATATCTCATATTGCTCTCATTTATAGTGTAAAATGATGCAACTCACATTGTGATTTGTCCAATAGTGCAATTAATCCCCATGAAAGAAAGAAATGAATCACTGCAGCAAGACTCTTGCCTCCCAAATGACTCTTTCTCAAATTAGAAATGAGTAATTATTATAAGGATAAATAACTATGAGTTTCTCAGAATAGATAAATTTTTCTCAAGTCATGAGACAGTGCTCACAGGATTCCCCTATCCCAAATCCTGGAAACGTTAAGCTTCTGACACCCCCATTCTTGCGTTCAGGAACTGAGACATTTAAATGGGCATCGGTGGAAAAATCCACATTGGCTCACAGGATATGAATACGGTTTCCTTGCTTCAAGTGGTATCTTAATGGGAATTGTGTTTTACACTCCAATTAAAGAGGCCAAGCCCTGGAGAAATGCTCTTTGAATAGCTGTATATAAATAGAGTGGGGGAGTAAACAATCACCTTCCCGCTTTTCCAGACCAACCTTCAGGGCCATCAGACCACAGAACCAATCGCATGAGAAATGTCACTCGTGGATTACCACGGTGGTTTCCATCTTAAAAGCTGGCATTTACCATTTAGTCAAGAGTGTAACATAACCAAAAAAAAGAATGATTGTTCTTCATCGTGATAAAGTTAGTCCAAGGCAAATGCCAACTTTTTTTGGGAAAACAGATACTCTATGTCTTCAAGAGTAAAGTCACTTATCTTGCCTCTTTGTTCTTATAGGAGCCCATTGTCTCACTTCCAAGCTTCAGGTGTCTCTCATCACTAGGAAATGTCTTGAATATTAGACTAAAATGAGTAAATAAACAGGCTAATGTCCAGCAAATTGCTACCCCAAGCTCTGGTCATGATACATTGAGCGTGGATGAAGAACATTATCTATCCGTCATGCATTGTTCACTTTAGTCCGAGCTCGATGAGTAGAAGCTGAGTTACAGTTTCTTGGCTGAGATCAGCTGTCTCCAGGAACTTGAGTAACTGTCTCTAACCCAGTGTGTGTACAGAGAGTAGAAGGACCGTAGGTAGCCCTGACTTTAGCCAAACACAAGACTGTCTTCCTGATAACCTGTTCATCTTATGCAATAGCCAAACTACAATTGAAAATGGGTCAAAAACTCTCCTCTAAGTAAAAGCATTAAAATTTTAAAATAACAAAATTAATACCATGATGGGCCAGGGATGTCATGTGGGAGGTGCTTTCCCACTATCATCCTGACCTCAAAAGATTCTAGATAAACCACAAGCATTCTGATTTCACTCAGAAGCACATTATGGACCTGTCATCCATGAATTTAGCTAATTGTTTATAAAGTGATTTATGTTTCAGTCTAAACTATCTTTTGAGGATAACAATAGTGTGTGTGTGTGTGTGTATATATATATATATATATATATATATATATATATATACACTATTCACTGTGAAAGAGTTTGTTCTTGTTTGAGCTCAGTTTCTGTCTCTTGAGGTTTATCAGTTATTTCCCCCCTCCTATTAAGTCAGATTTTATAAAACAAGTCTATAATCTTCCTCTCCACCCTCTACCCCAGTTTGGATGATTTCACAGATCCCCTCCTCAACCTCTGCTTTTTCAGACTAAAGAGTACTTTCTTTTTCCATTTTGTTTTGTTTTTCAGACATTTCATTGGCATCATTGAGTAAACCTACAAATGTCAAAGTCTCAGAAGTAGGGCACAGACCTTTTTTGCTCACATCTTGGTAGATAATCCTTATGGTGAACAGGGGGATAAGAGTCTAGAGAGAAAGAAAATACACTGCACTGTTTCTGACAAGCATTTCCAGGGATCATGGCTTGTTTCTCCACCATACAGGGTAGATTCCTCGGTTTTACAAAAAGTTTCTTAAATTATCAGCCTCCCTCCCCCCACCCCATTTTTGTTGCCATTAAAGAGAAAAGTTATTGAGTTATTAAACCATGTCAGAACATTTATTCTTTACATGCAGGATCTTCTTCCAACTTCATCACACCTCTGAGAAATGGACATGATTATCTACATTTTACAAATAAGCAAGAGAGGCTGAGAAAAGGCTTAAGACACACGCCAAAGGTCATAAAGCTAGTAAGTGGCAGGACTGGGATTCAAACCCAGGACCATCTGGATATCCAGTTAAGTAGCTGAAATTATTCTCAGCCCTGCCATTGGGGGAGTTGTTATTCCTTCAGGCTGGTCATCATCTTTTAGGATATGGGTATATCCTTACATTCACAGTTCCTTTACACCAGCTATGCATTTTTATTATCTAAGGATAAAATTATAATCACAGAAACATATCTATTACATCTGTCTCTACAACTTTTTCTCTGCTTGGCAGTCCTGTTGGAATGAAATTATAGCGCATTCACCAGCATTAATCCCATATGAGTGAATGTGAATGGCATCAGTGTTATTAATTAAGAATGTGGGATGCTACCAGTTTTCAATTTGGATGGTTGAAATTGTATATATGGCTATTTTCCACTTGTAAATTCAGTCTTTTATCTCTATGAAGCATTTGAATGAGAGAAATAAAAATACTGTTGCTAAATGTTTGGGGGATTATTTTGTAAGCCAGTGAAAACAGAATCTTTCATTTGTTTCACCAATGGTGGGAAGGTTTTCTTTTTTATTTTCCTGAATAGGTCCCCTGGGAATGAGGATACATAACACAAAATAATATTCCTTTAATTAATTTTCCAAAAACACTATTATTTCCACATGGTGACATCCATCTCCCTTTTCCAAAATGTCCCCAAAAGCTCCCCAAACAGATTCAATACAACTCAGAAACATAAGGGATGGCTTATTTTGACTTCTGTACTAAAGTCTAAAGCAAGACAACTTTTTAAATGATGCACAGGCGCAAAACTGTAGTTTATTTTCCCCAAATTATAATATTTTTAAAATTAAAATAAATTTCTCTAATTTCTTGGGTCTTTGTGAAAGTGTGAACTCATCAGGACTCTTCATTGTTAGGGGGACTTGGGGTACAATATGGCGGCTGGCTGCTGAGCAGAAAGCCAGGGGCTAAGTCAGAATTTTGAGCTTTTAAACATTGCTAAAACATCTATGCTTTTCAATAGGCCTGGTATCAGGCAGTTTTCCCTACATGTATTCATCTTGTAGTTGAATCGGTTGTAGTTATAATCTAGTTGTAATTACAACCGACTAGTTGTAATCGGTCCTGGTCAAGTAAGTTTAGAAAATAAGGTACATTTTCCTTCCTTCCTATCGACAACACACATTGCCATGTGAAGAGAATGCAGTAAACTGCTGAATTTTCTTTAGTACAATGGTCTCTATCCTTGGCAATGGAACTCCTTATCCTATAGCATCACATAAAGCTAATATTCAGTGGAACACTCTTTGGAAACATCCAATCATTGGGGAAAGGGCTTAATATCTAACTCAGAAGGGATTCAGGCTAATTTTTTGTCTCTTGAATTTTATAGGTGTCACTTGGACAAATCATGAGACCTCAACAAGAAAATATGGGGTGGGAATAATCCTTGTTCTGTCTAAGGGAGATGGAGAGAAAGAGATGAAATCATGGGTGTGAAAGCATCTCTTAAACAGTACACTTGCATGTGAATTAGTTGCTATTTTCATTGTTTTGTTTTGTTTTTTTTAAGGAATTGTAAGAAAAAAATTAGGTGACTTTTTTGTTGTGGCACAATGGGTTCACAAGTCAGGAAAGGAGCTCCTCTGACATCAAATTTTACAATCCTGGACTTTATCTCCCTAGAGGTCTCAGGGTAACATTTGGACATGGTCTCCGTGTTTCTCATAATGTGTCTGAGACAGAACCCGAAGTTTTTGTTTTATACCTTAGCATGCTTTTGAGCCAAGGTTTGGAACCACCAGAAACACAGGAGGTACAATACCCCTATCCATTGGCTAAAAGAAGAAAGAAGAACAAAATCCAGGGATCACTGGTTAAAGCAAAACAGGCAGGATTCCCAACAGGACAGACAAGATAACTAGTTACTAAACAGAAACTTTGATGTCTAGGGAGTTTCTGATATATATTATTTTGGTTATGTGGTGTGCAGACTAAAGTCTGTCTTCCAAATTATTTTGAAAAGCACTGTTAAATGTGGCTTTCCTTTAATTTGTAATTATAAGTTATCCATGTTCCCAGAAAAGGAATGTATAGCAAATAAACTCATAACGACAATTTGCTCCCTTCCCTGGACCTCTGTCGTCACCAATTTTCATTCTCTAATCTTCGAATTTGAAAAATATTTTTCCATGTTCGGATTTAATAATACTTTATACTTAGCGGCTTCATACTGATATGCATCCTAAAAAGTCTTATAATCATCCTTCTAATCAGATGTATATCATTTTAACTCTGCTTCTCGCGCTGAGATCCAAAAGAGAGTATTTAAGATTTGTGCCTGAATCCTTAGTGGTAATGAACAGGACAAATGAGCTGAAGTAAAATGATAATAAGTAATACTTGTTAAAGATATAGTATGTCAAGCCCTGTTTAATGGTTTTCTGACTTTTGTTTTTGTGGGGGTTTTTTTTGTTTTTGTTTTGTTTAGTTTGGCCCTGCAAAATTGGTGCTATTTTTCCTACTTTACAGATGAAAAAATTTAGGAATTAAAAAAAAAAAATCTAGTATCTTTTAAAAAGTTCAAGCAGTTATAGGATGGAGCTCGGATTTGAACCCAGAATGGTTTGCTTCTGCGACTGAGACCATTTTTCATTGAATAATGCTGCCTCTCCACATTGCATCAGGTGTAATTCTGCCTCATGTCATAGCCTATTTGCCTTTTAAAAGGCTTATGTTTCACAAGCTTTGGTTATCAGAAAATAAAATGGCAGATTTTTCAGGAGTCAGGTCTGAACCTAGCCCCCTAGGAAATACTTTGCCCAGACTAGTGTCATCTAATTGGACACTTACTCTTTTCATGACAAAGCTCTTCTCATTTCACGGACTTAAAACAGCCATTCAAAGCACACCTCCCTATTAGGCACCCATGGCAAGTCTGTTTTTTCTAAGAACATGAGTTCACGCTATGACATAGACTTCTGGTATAAAAAGTACCTTATGAAGTAGATGGATAAGACTTTGCTTTCCTTGCTGATTTTCCAAGCTTTTAAAAAAAACATCAAATGATTTTTTTTGTTCTGACTTTTCAATATGCAAATCATTTTTAATGTTATTAATCTGAAAAAAATAGCCTTAATACAAATGATAGCATCCAACTTTATGGTTTTCAGAATGCTTCTATCTGTATGTTTTAAGGACCCTCCCTGTGCCAGACTTGCTCCAGTGTTAGAGAGAAAGTGATGAATAGTGGGAATCACTGTCCTCAGTAAACTTGCAGTCTAGAACAGAGCCAAGCAAATAAACTGTAACCACAATACAGACAGAACAAGAGCATGTGTGAAGGTAAGCAGAAGGTGCAGTTAACCAAATTGGAGTTATTTTTTTAAAAGATTTTATTTATTTATTTGAGAGAGAAAGAACACAGAGGCAGAGGGAGAGGGAGAAGCAGACTCACTGCTGAGCACGGAGCCTGATGTGGGGCTTGATCCCAGGACCCTGGGATCATGACCTGAGCCGAAGGCAGACGCTTAACCGACTGAGCCACGCAGGTGCCCCCAAATCAGAGTTATTAAGAAAAGAATTACCCAAGGAGTTGATATCTTAAGCTACATTTTCAAAATGGCTGCCTGTGGCTTAGGCAGATACATAAGAATGAGTCAAGCATTAATTTGATCTATGTATGATCACGTGGGATGAATGGAAAAGACCCTGTATTACCTGAGATATATTTCTGTCAAATGTAAATAATTTTATCAGTTGCAGATTTGGAGGCAACACTTCAGTATTCCAGTGAGCCCCGCCATTCTCAGAGACTTTTCTAGGTTAAAAAGGGAGAAAATCGTGCATTTAAGGAGAGCAGGGTGGGTTGTGGAGGTAGTTAAATAGCTGACAGAATAAGGTATTTTCCTGGAATTTTATTTGGATGATCACATCTGTCACATCAGCACACATACAACTCCAAACATTCAAGCAGGAACAGCACCATTTATGGATTCCGACCGGTAGCCTTTTTGGATCACAAGATTTTGAACTTCCACTATATTCTCCTCTCATGTGTTTGCATGATATTGAATTTACCTGCTCATTTTTCTATTGAGAACATGCCCTTGCATCACATATTTTGTTGTTTTTTTTTTAAGAAAAAAACTTTTTCTGTATTGCCCTGCCATTTTAATAGAGAAGTCACTGCAGTAGAGTATTCCAATGTGACAGTTTATGAATTCAAAGTGTTCGACTTTGTATAACTGTATAATGTTCTTCTCTTTCCTCATTACTGCTCCAGTCTGCTAAAATTAGTTCAGAATAACATCAAATCATTAATGAACAATAATATAATGTTATTTCTGCCACCATTTAATATTACCAAATATGGAGATATTCAATCTTTTTACAGTTTCTTAAGAGAAATTGATGGGAGGGCGCCTGGGTGGCTCAGTTGGTTAAGCGACTGCCTTCGGCTCAGGTCATGATCCTGGAGTCCTGGGATCGAGTCCCGCATCGGGCTCCCTGCTCAGCGGGGAGTCTGCTTCTCCCTCTGACCCTCCTCCCTCTCATGCTCTCTGTCTCTCATTCTCTCTCTTGCAAATAAATAAAATCTTAAAAATAAATAAATAAATAAATAAAAAAGAGAAATTGATGGGAGCAAATGGTTGAGAATGTTTTTTCCCAAAGCATGTTGCCACTAATATTTTTTATGAAGTATTGACAAGAGTGTAGGTGTAGAGCTCTTCAGAGAAACCATTCAGGCTGCTGCAAGCTTTGGTCGCAGTTGTCTGGTAGCCAAGCATTTCTTACTTGGAAACCCTGGTGATAGTGCATTCAAGCTGTGACACGGTTTATTGCCTTTCCTTTTACGTCCAGGCAGCTTTCCCAGGAAGAACTGGCAAGTATTCCATCTATAACACCACTCCCTGCTCCTGGTACAGAATGGGCTCAGTCATTGCAATTCTTCAGAACAGCCCTCTGGGGTTGAATGTTTTGAAGGAATGGGAATGATTTTATCCCCACTTTACTGTAGTCTGAAACAACATCTGGGTAATCACCCGCGTCATCCTGGAGAGAACATTTTGCTATAGATACCGCCTTGAAATGTAATCTCAAGGGCCTTTAGATGGTCATATTTTGTGAGAATCCTAACTCCTTGGGAAACTCTTCAAGTCATTCTCACTTAATGTGTCAGCCAATGTATCTCAGTAGAAAAATTTCCCAGGAAACTAAGACCTATAGTTAATTCAATTCATGATATCCTGTCTCTCACTCGCTGAGAAATTATATAGTACAATCAACTAAAGTAGAAAAGTAATCTTAGAGATTCAGACATAAAAAATGTAAAAAGACTTATAATGCTTAAATGATTTTGCATTATCAGTCCTAGTACAAATGACTAGCGAATCTGTTATTATATTTGAATCTGTTGTTTGAGGCCAATGACCAATAGGGATGAATGTCATAAAAGATCAAGAATTGTTAAAAAAAAAAAAAAAGAATTGTTCATAATTCGTGTTCTGCTATAGATACATTATGCAGGATAATAATTCCTTAATTTTAAGAAGATCCTTTGCCATGATTACAATTAAGTATGAACATATTGAGTGAATTTCTGTTGGGAGCTGCCAAAGAATGAAATTCACTCATACTTGTGAAATGTAAGCACATTATTGAAGATGGTAATGAATTTAACATTTCAGTTAAAACCAACAGATGATTGTAATGAACCAAGAAGTATAAGCATTATCCTAATAAGTGACTTTGCAGATTTCTCATCTGTAAGAGGCTTTTGCTGAAAATCAGTCTTCAGATAAGAAAATATAATAATGATGGGGCTTCTGGGTGGCTCAGTCAGTTAAGCATCTGCCTTCAGCTCAGGTCATGATCTTGGGGTCCTGGGATGGAGCCCCACCATGGGCTCTCTGCTCGGTGGGGAGTCTGCTTCTCCCTCTCCTTCTGTGCTCTCTCTCTGTCTCTCTCTCTTGCTCTCCCACTCACTCTTGCTCTCTCTCAAGTAAATAAATAAAATCTTTAAAAATATACATATATAATGATAAAAATAATAATAATTGCTGCTATTGTCATGCTTAATATTTTATAACATTTAATTCTCAGTAATTTTATGTATCTATATGAAGAAAGTATATGACTGTATCTATAGCTACATTTATATATATGAATTAGAAACATGTATATCATATATAATATATATACACATATATATATAATATATATACATATATTAGCAACAGTTTTATAATCACACAATAGTCAAGTGTGAGTCCAAGAAGACATTTAATGGCTTTATTGGTTTGGGTTGTATTTTGGGTTCTGTTTTCTCTTCCTAATCCAATATAGAAAACTCACTAAACTGTGCAAATTAATTCCAAAACAAGTATCTGAGTATTAAAAGAGAAAACATCAAGCTTTTGTGGTAAAAAGTAAACATAACTAGCTTTGACTCTGTATGAACATTTAAAATTAATTTTATTTGTAGTAGTAAAGCTAAAATGCGTAACATACATTGTTTTCTAGATCATAAATATTTGCAGAGTTCCTTTAGCAATTCCGAGGAAAGGTCCTGGCTTCAAGAAAAGCTAACCATGGGCGCCTGGGTGGCTCAGTCGGTTGGGCGACTGCCTTCGGCTCAGGTCATGATCCTGGAGTCCCGGGATCGAGTCCTGCGTCGGGCTCCCTGCTCGGCGGGGAGTCTGCTTCTCCCTCTAACCCTCCCCCCTCTCATGTACTCTCTCTCCCTCTCATTCTCGCTCTCTCAAATAAATAAATAAATAAATCTTTAAAAAAAAAAGAAAAGCTAACCACCTTAATCATCATAAAGGATAATATTCCCATGATAATATATTCCATCTAAACTGTGTTTTCTCTACTAAATAAGGGACAAAATTCAATAGCAACTTAACAAATACTGAAATATCAGTGTTTTATATTTGACCAGAAATATTTTATCCAATATTTTTCTGTAATATTATAATCCCAGATAAACATTATGGAAACCACAGAGTAGTCAACATACTACCCTGAGGAAACCACAGATAGCCATCATTGTTTTTTTCTTTCATTTAAAAGCTAGCATATTATTTGCATACAAATCCTGTGGAAGCCAGGCACAATGATTCATACAGTGAAATATGAAATTAACATACATTTCCTGAAATTCCACGTCTTCCATGAAATCTTTTATATTAACTACTTAGAAGAGGTGACAGTATCCCTGACTAAGTCAGCTCCGTCATTTCCTCTAAATTCACTTTTCCCCCAGTTTGTGTGTTAGGACATCCTTTCTTCCTGTGTTGTTGCACAATGTTTGACTTGTTAACTACACAGAGACAAATGGACAGTCTGAGTAATTTTTTTATCCTCTTAGGCTATAAACTGGTAAGAAACACAGCCATGTCTGTTTATGTCCTGTTTTTGATTCAGCCTTGCCTTGCCTGTGGTCACTCGTATTTTGAGAATGATGAGGATGATGGTGAAGAAGATGACAAAAAGGTCTGTGGACAGGGATGAAAATAATAAGGCACACATGCAGAGTCCTTTTGCTGAAAAGCATAAGGTATGGGCAAAACAGGCACATGATTTTAGATGAAGTTGTGATGGACTTTCTTTGAGCTGCCTACCAATGGTTTCGGTCTCTGAGAAGACATAGAATGGAATTTGGATCATAATTTCTTTGGATTCCATTTATTAGCTATATGACTTGGGGCAAGTTATTTAACCTTTAACCTTAGACTTCAGAGCCTCATGTTACATAATAACAATCTTTTAAGCTTGATAGGAGGCCAAGAACCATGGATAATGACAGATAAATAAAATATTGTTTATAACTTTCTTGGTACTGGTCCTGGCATATGGTTAGCCCTCAATAAGTGATCTCTACAGCAGTTGGGAATCACGAAATCTATATTGAATGCCATACAAGACTATGTATGATTCAGAGTTAGGTTCCAATGATATCTACCTTCAGTTTTGTGTTTACCTTGTGCCAAATAATGTATTATGGTAGGTATTATTTCAGTCTACACTAACACTCTATTGAGCATTTAACTAAGTGGATTACTTAGTAAATGGAAAAGTTAGTGAAGAGTAGAGACAAAGCTCAAATGCTGGGTTCTACATTATTACCCTCTGCTGACTTGCCCCCAAAGAACGTTCACATCTGACTGAAATCTAAAAATCTTTCCTTTTTTTAAAAAAATTTTTTAAAGATTTTTTTTTTATTTATTCATTTGAGAGAGAGACAGAGAGAGCACAAGCAGGGGGGCGGGGAGGGAGAAGCAGACTCTCCACTGAGCCGGGAGCCCCACATGGGGCTCGATCCCAGGACCCCAGGATCATGACCTGAGCCAAAGGCAGATGCTAAACTGACTGAGCCACCCAGGCGCCCCAAAAATCTTTCTTTTCCTAATAAATAACTCGGCATTAACTCTCTAACATTTTCTTGCTCTTCAAAGTTCTATCAATAACTTGGGATAGGGAAACAAACTTCTACTGTGAATTCTGACCAGGTGCATTTTTAAATATTATAATTAAAGGAATCTTTGGAGATTTTTCAGAAGTAGGGGCTTTTTTTTCCCTAAGTTAAGAAACTGTTTGCTTCAACTCTAGGAAAAATTTCTAACACTTAGAATCGTGCCTGGCATGTAACACACATTCAGTAAATATTTGTTCCAGTTACTCCTTAGCCTTCTAAGCTGTATGTACTCTTCTCTTCTTTTTTTAAGTGAAATATAATTGATATGTAATATTGCATTAATTTTAGGTATACAACATAATGATTTGATATATGTGTATATCATAAAATGATTACCACAAGAAGTCTAGTTAACATCCACCACCCTACATAGCTTACCAATTTATTTTTCTTGTGACGAGAACTTTTAAGATCTACTCTCTTAGCAACTTCTAACTATACGATAAGGTGTTGTTAACTCTAGTCACCATGCTGTACATTACATCCCCAGGACTTGTCTATTTTATAACTGGAAATTTTGACCTTTGACATCTTCACCCATTTTGCCCAGTCTGTTCCCCCTGCCTCTGCCAACCATCAATCTGTTCTCTGTACCTTCTTTTCTTTTCTACATAATCTCCCTAATTCATCCATCCTCTTGATTTCCATACTAATATCATAAATTCTTTGAGCCTCAGTTTGCTCTCCCATAAAATGGGGGGAAAAATGTCCTTCATAAAAATCTTTTGTGATGATTAAAGGAGACAGTAAAATATTTGGCATGCCCGGAAAGATTAATGCCTAACATATGGTCATCCACTAATATTTGGAACTATTATTATTGTTAAGCACTGATTATGTATTGCTGACTTCTAAACCTTTACCACTTGCCAGTACTACTTTCTGCCTCCAAACACATGTGTCTAACTTCCTATGAGACATCTCCACTTGGATTGTCAACAGCCAGCTCAACCATAGAATATGCGGAATGCATCTCCACATTCCCACATGACCCCTCCCCCTTTGTCATCACTGCATTTTTGACTTCCACTAAATTCTACAGTTGCTCACGTCAGAAACTTCAAAACCATTCTAAACATCCTTCTCCTTCCCTTCCTCCTGCATCCAGGGTCTCACAGCCCTGATAATTTCACCTTCCGCTCACTCTTAAATCTGTGTCCTTCCATGCATCCTGTACATCTCCGTGCTAGGCTTTCTCTCAGGACTGTTGCCAGAGGCCACTTACGTGGTGGCTGAGCCTCCAGCTGTTGGTTTGCAAACTGGCCCTGGTAGGAGGAGGACAAGGAGAGACCAAAGAAAGATGCAGACTGCTTCGAGTTAGTAGGTAGTAGGTTTAGTCCTTGAGGGGACTTACTGGAGAGCCTTGTCTTAGGCAGCTGCAAGACAAATAATTTCTGCCCCTGCCCACCAGAATCTTAAAAGTTTATCTTAATAATCTTAAGAGGCTTTAAGTGGGGGCATCGTGTAGACGGTCCAGATGGTTTCAAAAACACCTTTACTCTGTCACGGCTGCATCCTTGAAAATGGCTCCCACGGTGGGGATGCTGGGGAGAACATACACTCCAAGGACAGGGAAGGGGGCGAGGAGCCTCTGACTGCCCAGGTCCAGCCTGCAGTTCAACTGTCAGTCACGTCCTCCCCACGACCTCCTCCAACCTCAGTTCGTCCCCCAGATTGCCTCCAGAGCGAGGCTGTTAAAAATGCACGTCTGAGCACATCACTCTCCTGCTATATGGGCTGAAGTCCCAGTTCCTTACCCTGGAGCATAAGGTCCTGGATTTAGTCTTTAACCTCATCATTTTACCGCATGCTTCCACCAGGCCAGGCTCCGTGCACCAACCCCATGCTCTGTGCTGCAAGCCTCCAAATGCTTGCACGAGCTTTCTGCTTTTGCCACCTCCACACATATGTTATTCGAAATTCAGCTCCTGTCACTTCTGTAGTGAATCTTTCCCACACACCCGTCATGAGCCACCCAAACTGCTATCTCCTCCCACTCCAGGCTGAGCAGTGCCTTTCCTAGTGTTCACCTAGTATCTGTACTCACAGGATGACAGCCCCACTCATTCTACATCAGTCTTTCTGTCCCTCCTCCAAGCCATGAGTACCTTAAGGGCAGAGATTATTTTTTCCTTTATATTAGTATCCAGGATGTGCTCAGAGAGACACCCGTGCTTTGTATATTACCAATACGTAAATGACCAGATGCCCCTTTTAAATTTTCTGCTCTCAATTGAACCTTGCTTTCCTGGTGAGAACAATCCAGAGTTCAGAGTCTGAAGATCTGCATTTAAGTCCCAGCCGTGCTGTCTACTTGTTGGAGACTTTGAACAAACTAGCTAACCACTTCAGATTTATTTATTCATGGTAACAATCAGGTATGAGCATGGATGTTGCATTTGTAAATAGTAAAGGACTTCAAAAATATAACAGATGATAAGATACACAGAGGATATGCCCTGTAGCTCAAGATGAAAATTCTGCTAAACTACTCTGTCAATGATGATGAGAGTAATTAATTTTGATGGAGTGTTTACTATGTGCCAGGTACCAAACCCAAAGATTGATGTATGTTATCCCATTTTAGTTCTAGGATGTGACTAGTATATTTGATAAGCACTATTATTTACATCTGAATGAAGCTGAGGCACAGAGAGGTTCAGTAACTTGCCACAGTCACAGGTACTGTAGTGGGTGTAGGGCTTGGATTTGAAGGAATGCCTATCAGCCTCCAAAGTCCATGTTCTTAACAACTAGGCTGTGCTCTGCCCTGTTGTTCACACTGTGCTCCCTAGATTTGACGTTTGCCATTTATAGCTTTGCATCATTAGTTAACTCTTACGTATGTTTGCTCTCCAGTTGAGATGGTTATTCTCCATTTACCTCCCCAAATCTATTCTCTGCTTTACTCTGGGTCTTAAGGATTAACTGTTTGGGCTGCATCATCCACTTCTTGCCCTCCACTTCCTCCTGGGTTGGGCCAAAGGAAAGCATCAGCCATAGATTCAATAGTTAGGAATGAAGAGATGGAGACACCCTCCTACTCCCATCGCTCCTCCTTCCCTGCCTCACCACGTTTCTTTACAACACAGCTACTATTGGAGGCCTTCTCCTGCGTCTCCAGGGCCCCCACGTTCTGGTTACACTGCTCTCCTTGTTCACTCAGGCCCATTGATGGTAATATTTTCCAACTGGTTTCCAGTCCCTTGGTGTTTCACCATTCCTTGTTGGTTTCCTTAATCTTGATCATGCCAGTATAAATAACCCTCTCTTTAAACTAATTTCAGTTAAATATTTTTTTAAATATACCATCACATTTCTTACTGGAACCCTGATGGATCTACCACCACCTCCACTTGTGAAAGAAAGTCTTAAATATAGGAGCTATTCAAAAAATATTGATCACCCATCTTATTAGTAAAGGGATATGCATATGTATGTGTATATAATGCAATAAACTTGTGAATGTGAATCCATAGTGATGACTATCTTCTTCTGAATTTGTCTTATGAATCATTATCAACTATGCCGAGAAATCTTAATCACTTGTAAACAGCAAGTCATCATAAAGGAGGAATGTGTAGAAAATCCTTAGGAAGTTTTAATTTGGCATTTTACAAATGTTTTTCCTGAAAACTGCCTTTTTTCCTTCTAGGTTACTTAATGATATGGGATGCTTCCTGTATGGATAAAATGTGTATTTTTTATGCATGAACTATTCTGCCACTGAACGAGGCAAAGTTTGTCCCCAAGCATCGGTGTGTGTGTCAGGTGCAACTTTCTGCTTCTTACGATGATCTAAGAAGCCTCTCCCCTTCCAACTCCAATTCCAGTGACATTTATGAGCAGTCTGTTCAAACTAAGCCCAACTTTTTTCCATCAAAAAGATAACCTGAATTTGGAAAAATCAACAATGGCAGTAAATGAATGCAATGTTTATCTTTGGAATTAAGGAAGGATTTCCATTTGGCTGATTTTCTATCATAAAAGCATTGATTGCATTCTTGTATCTAGACAGGACTATTACCATACAAAGAAAGCGAATCTGAAAAGAAAAACATTTTCTGAGATTTGTGGCAGCGAAACCTTATTTTTTTTTAATTCTAGGCAAATCTATTTTTATGAATTCATTGGAAAGTAAAAAAAATTTTCAGAAGGGGAAAAAATACGTGCTTCAAACTAGTCTCAGTCATTTAGAGAATGTTTGGTACTCAAAGACACAGGATAAACTGTAAAGATGAACAGTTAAAATACATTTAAGTACTTACAACTTTATGAACAATTATTAGGTGTCTAATGTTTTATATGAAAAGTGTTTCACCATTTAATTTATCCTAATAGTTGCAGAGGAGCTGGAAGTTTGAGGAAAGAAAACAGCAAGAACCTAGGAACCCTTTCTAGATTAGCATTGCTAGAGAAGGATAGTCAAGCTTGGTACAATCAGTAATTCCCCAAACAGAATTAGTCAAGAATCAATTCAGGTTTCTACTCCCATTTGCTAGGTAGCTTAAAGTTATTTATTGTGAGTAGGGTGCAGATAATCAGGACTTTGCCACAGTTAAGACAACAAGATCCAGCAGATTCATTAGGGGACCCTCATGGTATCCTCTATGTTGGTAAGGATACTCTGGTTTCAAGATCTGACCTCTCAATTCCATAGACCTAGAACTTCATGAGGTCATGATCTCAGGGTCGTGGGTTCGAGCCCCCATGTTGGGCTCCCTGCTGAGCGAGGAGCCTGCTTCTCCCTCTCCCTCTGTCGTTCCCTCTGCTCGTGCTCTCTCGCACTCTCTCTCTCTCTCTCTGCCAATAAATACAAAACTCTTTTAGGGGCACCTGGGTGGCTTAGTCAGTTAAGTGTCTACCTTTGGCTTGGGTCATGATCCCAGGGTCCTGGGATCGAGCCGAGCCCCGTGTTAGGCTCCCTACTCAGTGGGGAGCCTGCTTCTCCCTCTGCCCTTCACCCTGTTCATGCTCCCTCGCTTGCTCTCTCTCAAATAAAAAAAAAAAAAAATTAAATAAATAAATAAATAAATAAATAAATAAATAAAATCTACAATGCATTCTCTTTATTTTAACTAGCCCCTATTTGATGATGCCTCTTAATGTAAATCCCTAACCCAGACCTCTTGCCTGAAATCCAGCTACTTACTATCATCTCTACCCCAAAAGACTTCCCAGAATGGAATTAATCTTCCCCTCAAATGTGCTGTCCCTCCTGTTTCCTACCTTGGCTGGTGGCAATGCTAAACGCCCAATATCTGAAGGCAGAAACCTACAGGGCATCACAGATTCCTCTCACCCCATCCTATTTCTTCTTCTCCCTACTCATCCCATTCAGAAAATCAGGTACTTTTGAGTGTACCTTTTAAATACCTTTCATATCCATTCTGTCCTCCTTCCCACTGCAACTGCCTTAAATTAGGGTCTTGTTAACTCTTGTACCACTAATGTAACTGACCTCTCTACAATTTTTTTCTCCTTCAATTCAGCCTCAATAGCGCCATAAGAATATTTCTAAAACAAAGTTTGACCATGTTTCTGCCTTGCTCAAAAATCTTCCCTAGCTGTTATCACTTACAGGATAAAGGCAGGAGATGAAGGGAACAACACAAAAGTGGAAAGTCATAAAACCACATGGGACGTATGGAGGAACCATAAGCATTTTGATAGTGCCTTGGCCCATGCATGTGAGGGACAGGATGGAAAAGTAGGCGGGGGCCAGCTCATCCACAGCATGCCAGGTATCTGCTGCAGTTCCCACTTCCTGGAATGCCTTGCCCTGCTCCCTTAACTAGCAGCTCAGAGTGACTTCTGGAAAGCATTCTCGAATACCTCTACACGGAAGTTAGTCATTCCTTCCTCACCGCAAATGCTGTGTCTCATGTTGTTGCTTTTGTTGTCCTAATAAAATTTTAATATAACTACTTGTTTGCATGTCTGTCCCCCATTTAGACTATGAGCTCCTTTAGGACAAGAACTGTATCTTATTCATTTCTATATCCCCCGTATGACAAGCTGCCTGGCACATAGTTTGCCTCCAATAACTGATCTCTTTCCCTTTGGTTTCTTTTTTGTCTCATAGGACTATAGGCAAGAGATAATAAAATCTTAGTGAAGAGTGATGGTAGAATGAAGAGGTAGAAATAAATTTTTAGAACTATTTAAGAAGTTGAATAGACTTAGTCATTAACCAAGAAGAGGTAAGAAATTTCTTCCTAAAGGAAGAAAGGAAGAAGGAGCTCATCTTCCTTGTCTTCAGTGATATGTAGTTTCATTTGTTGGGGATTTTAATTATTTTGTTCATTTATTCCTTATAGCTTGCAGTGAATCCAACATTAAGTTTGCAGTAAATCAGATTAAATTTATTATATGTATTTTTGACACATTTTCAATGTCTTAGTATCATTTTTAAATTTTTTAAAAGTTTCTATATAAATTCCAGTTAGCATACAGTGTTATATTAGTTTCAGGTATACAATATAGTGATTCCACACTTCCAAACATCACCCGGTGCTCATCACAAGTGTACTCCTTAATCCCCATCACCTGTTTCACCCATCCCCCCAACGACCTCCCCTTCTGGTAACCATCAGTTTGTTCTCTACAGTTAAGAGTCTGTTTCTTGCTTTGTCGCTCTTGTTTTTTTTTTTTCCTCTTCGCTCATTCGTTTTCTTTCTTAAATTCCACATATGAGTGAAATCATATGGTATTTGTCTTTCTCTGACTGACCTATCTCACTGTCTAGCTCCATCCATGTTGTTGCAAATGGCAAGATTTCATTCTTTTTTATGGCTGAGTAATAGTCTATATCACCACCTCTTTATCCAGTCATCTATCAACGGATACTTGGGCTACTTCCATAGTTTGGCTGTTGTATACAATGCAGCTATAAACATTGGGGTGCATGTGTCCCTTTGAATTAGTATTTTTGTGTTCTTTGGATAGATACCTATTAATGTAATTGCCGCTTAGTATCATTTTTAGAGATAGTTTTCTTTTTAGAGGTGGCATTTAAAATAGACTTTAACAGTAACGATGAAATTTCAAGGCAACAAAATGACAAGTCAAGAAAGATCATTCTACTAGGACATTAGCCAAATTTGGATAGGTTATATTCAAAGTCAACAGAGATAACAATTGAACATAGAGAAGAGAATACAGGTGAAGACAAGAATGCTATTTAGGTGAGGGGAAAACTTGCTGTGGGAGATCCCAGTAGTCAAATTGGACACAAGTCACATGAATTAAGCATCAGGCTCCCTTGTAACAAAGACAGATCTTGGTCCAGAAAACAAACATGTCCCCTCCTGAAGGAGTGGGCTCCCAGTCATGGCAGGGCTGGTGGAGAGAATGTCCAATATGAAGCAGAAGGCAAGGAGCCAGGAGTAGGTTTCTATTGCAAGAGAGAGGCTGGATTAAACAATATCCACCATGCCTCTCAGTATGGTCTAAGAGTCCGACCTGCTTGAATTCCTCTGTGGGTTATTCTTCTTAACTCAGGAATGAGCAATATGAAATATATGAGCTAACTTGATAAGATTCTTGCCTGGTTTCTCCTCCCAGCTCAACATACAACCACTGAACTCATGCCAGAAAGAAAACCTTTTTTCCTCCCATAATAACTCTCTGCTGCTGGAAATAATTTTTGTACTCTTTTGGATCAAGTCATATCTTAACCAGCTCTCAGCCACTGAGCCAGTCATGACTGCAGGACTGGTAGCCTCAGTGAGTCAGCAAAATGGACAATGACATCACACTCATCAGATCATGACCTGGCACCTCTGTGTCACCATCTGTCTTTAGACATTTGCTGGACTTCCACCACCTAGTATGGGTGCATATTTGGGGTACAGAGGCCCATCTTTTCACTACCCAGTTGGTTGTCCTTTATATTCATACAAAATCACTGCCCTGAGACAGAGGATAGAATGACCCAGGGCAGTTTTAAGGCTGCCCTAGTGTCTGAACTCTTACCTCAGGCCCATTCCAGATGAGCTCTGCTCTCTGATATCTAGATGCCAGAAATTTTTCACGTAAGCAGACATGAGAAACGTTATTTAGTTCTGGCTCTGTCCTCCCCCTACTAAACTTGTAGAATTGTGTAAAAGGTTTACTGAAGCCAAGTCTTTAGACCGGGCTCAAGGAATCAAACAATTTATTGCTTAACAAATGATCTATGTGCTGCATAAAACTTGGTTAGAGACACGGGCATTGAAAGAAGAACATTTGTGATCAAACCATTTTTTCTTTATATCTTTAATTTTATCTTCCAGACAGTACTATAAATGGAGAAGGAATAAGACTAACTAGACTGGAAAGGAATTAGATGGGATTTTAACCAGTTTAAATAAAAGATTATACAAATGGATTAATGTCATGTATTTAGATGTGCTAAGAAAATGTAGCTCTAGAATTCTGTCTACAGCTAATGTAGTTTAATTCACAACCCCAACCACTTTGTGGATAAAAATTAACTAAATTTTCAATATAATTTCATATTAATATCATTTGCTAGTTTTAAAAAAATTGGATAATAGTATCTGATTTTGATAAAATCCTTGAATCCTTGGAGAGACCACTGTCCCTTAATAGGGTGCTCAAGTGTATAGAGGGAAAGATGTGGCTTATGTGTCCTTGTGGAATTAGGGGGAAAGGACATCCTGGTCTCATGCTAGGCCTTTGGTGAATCCCAATGGTATCGACTGTTTTTCAGCGCTGCCTATTAGCATCTGGAAGCATTGTCCTGATGGCTTCATGCTGGGGCAACTTGAGATCTGATGTTCTCAGCTTCCACAGAGCCTGCCAGAATGCCCTGGGTGGCTGTCCTCTACTTCTCCAACACCTGCACTAATGAGCCTGCTGACTCAGCAGTTCACCCCATAGCCTTCTGGACTAGAGTTCCATCTCTCAGCTCAGCAATTCTCTATTCAACTGTATTCAGTCCACTGATGAAGTGATCAACCAAAATTTATTTTCGGTTATTACCTTTTTAATATCTAGACATCCTGTTGGGTTTTTAAAAAATGTCTGCTTGTTCTCTATTTGTATTTTCAACTTCTCTTTTATTTCTTCAAATATATTAAGTATAGTTTATATTCAGCATTAGACAAATCAATGTGGTTAAATATTTTAGAGTCTGTTGCCAATATCTGCTTTTTGAAATTAATTTTGTATGCTCTTTTTTAGTGTGTTTTGTGATTTGTGACTGTGAGTTGCTAATTTTCCCATAAGAATCCTTTGAGGCTTGCATTGAACTTCCAGTTCTCTAGAGAAGATTTGTGTCTCCTTCTGCCAATGACCTGGAAAGTATACAAATTAAATTCTCAACTTGAAAGTACGAATTCCAAGTTCATCTTTCCATAATATGATTATGAATTCTCACTGAGACTATTTTTCCTCCTTTCCAGAACCAGAGATTATACAAGTTATTTTGTACATCTCCTGTACAGCAGGGTTCATTTCTTATTCACCCTTTTCTAGGGGATGCAGCCATTTGAGACATTTCCCACTTCATGGGAGGATAGGGACCTTGGTGAAACCGAGGTTTATCTCTGATAAGCAGTAGTCAGAGCAGCTCCAAGTCCCCAGGTGTAGTGAGAATTCCTCAGTCTGGAACCCGCTTTTAGCATTTGTTTATCTCTCTTCTTTTATGTGCTTGGTGAATTACTTACTTTTGTGCCAGCTCAATGAAACATTTTTATTCTATCCAAGAATTTGTTGTAATCTGGAATGTCATCTAGGGTATCTGTTCCAGGATTCTATTGAAATAGCACCAGCCCTTTCTCTGTCATAAATAAGAATAAATGTTTATGTAATTATGATTTGGTATCCTAGGACTTCGGAACCAGACAAATTTCAGTTAGAATTCCAGCACTTTGACCTACTAGTGTATGACCTTGAGCAGGTTTCTTAGACTTTTTAAACTCTACTTTCTTCATCTGTTAAATGGAAACTATAATACCCGTATCTCTCAGGCTCATATAAGGATTAAAGAGATCATACTTGTAAAGCACTTAGCAAACTGCCTGGAATCTATTGGGTAATTAATAGCTGTTTTGATTATTAACCTTATGTTATACATTTTCTTCATGCACTTAAATTTTTCATAAAGCAATTTTTACTCAATTACTCAAGCCAGTATTTATCTAGTGACTACCACCTCCTAAATTTTAGAGTTAAAATAGTGAATGACAGACAAACTCCCTTCCCTTTGATATTTATATTCTAGTAAGAAAGAAATAAACCATCAAGTAAGCAAATATAAAGATATATATTCTATTCTAATATATATCAAATATTAATAAATATCACAAAGAAAAATAAAACAGGTTAGGAGATACAAAATGATTGAATAGGATATAGATGCAGTACTATTTTAAATAATGTAATCAGATAAAGCCTTTCTAAAGAGGAAATCATTTGAACGAAATCCTGAGTGAAATGAGCGAGCAAGCCATATAGTTGAAAACAGAGGAGAAAAACCTCCCAGGCAGAGAAGTACAGCATGACCTTGAGTTAGAAACACGTGTGTCCCAGGGCACCTGGGTGGCTCAGTCGGTTGAGCATCTGCCTTCGGCTCAGGTTGAGATCTCAGGGTCCTGGGATCGAGCCCCACATCAGGCTCCCTGCCCAGCAAGGAGCCTGCTTCTCACTCTCCGTCTGCTTCTCTCCCTGCTTGTACTCTTTCTCCCTCTCTAATAAACAACTAAAATCTTAAAAAAAAAAAAAATCCAACAACCACATGTGTCCCAGTGGGGGCCACTGGGAAGTGGAGATGGCTGGAGCAGAGCATTCAGAACTGAGGTTGGAGACACGGGCAGGAACCAAATCATGTAAGGCCTCATGAGTCATGGTATGGACTTTGGATTTTATTCTGAATATAATGGAAAGTCACTAGAGCATTTTGTAGAGGGGAATGATGTGGTCTGGCTCATCTATTAATAAGACCATTCTGGGTAATGTATGGCGTATAAATAATGGAAGTTGGCAGGTCAGCCCGCTAGCCACTGGGGAAGCCTATTACCAGCCCAGAGAGAGACAGCGGGGGTTTGGGCAAGGGCAGCCACTGTGGAGGAGTGAAAGGAAGATGTCATCTGAAAGTAGTGTTCACGGGATTTGGTGCTAGATCTGGATACAGAAAGACATAAAGGAGTTCAGGATAATGGCTATCTAACATTTGGGGCTGGGCAAAGTCAATGAGATGGGGAGGAGAGGGAGAGCATTGAATTCGTTAGGCAAGGAAATCAAGTTTGGTTTCGTACACATTTAAATTTGATATGTCTATTAGTGGAAAAGGTGAATAGGAAATTGGATACTCATGAGTCTGGAGCTCTGAGGCCCTGTAGATAAAATCTGCATCAGCAGCATATGGATGGTTTTTAAAGCAGTGAGAAAGGGTGAGGTTACTTAACACATGTGTGCGGATGTAAAGGCAAAGAGCTCTGAGCACTAAACCCTGGGATGCTCCAACATTTAGACACTTAGAAATTGAGGATCAGAGTTCAGTGAGAGTAGAGGAAGATATGGAATTTAGGTTAACTGGGAAGTCAGTGGAAGAAAATGATTTTTAAAAGAGAGCTCATGATCATCTGCTTCTATTTTGCTTTGAAATCAAATAAGATGAAGGCTAAAAATTGACTTTGCACTTTGCAAGATGGAAGTTATTGGTAGGAATGAAATCATAATTGGAGTGATTTGAGGTGAGACAGTTAATATTGAAACTCTTTGAGGGAGTTTTATAATAAAGGGGAGAATAGTAATGGTGATGTGGATTTTAGGAGCATTTTTTACAAGATGACAGATACTATACCATGTTTGTGTGTCGATGGACATGACCCAGTAAAGAAGGAGATATTAGTAACACAGGAGGAATGTGAGTGAAAATTGTAGGACCGAAGTTTCCAAGTAGGACAAGTCAGATGGGATCCAGAGCACAAGGTGTTATGATGCCTTAGGAAGAAGCACAGAGAGCTCATCCCTCCTTCACTTTATTCAGAACTCTGCTCAGACCTAATCAGAGATGTCTTCTCTGAGCACCTTCCCTAAAACTGTACCCTATCTCTTGATCACAGCTAAGCTTTTAGTCTCCTGTGGTTCCCTTCATAATACAGGCAGTGTCTAATATTGAACATGTGTTTATCGATATAGTTTGTATTTCACCCAAGAATATAATCACCAAAGAGAAAGGACTTTGTTTGCCATCCTTCCAACTTATAACATTGCCTGGTATAGAGTACCCATTTAATAAGTACTTGTGCATTAAATGAATGCAACAGGAAGAAAAATAGATAAATATGTATATAAATGCAGGCAGGTTCGTAAATTTGGTGGAAGGAAGAATAATTATTTCTCTTCTCATTACTTCCATTTTTTCAGTGTAATAAGAGGCAGAGTCACCACCAGTACAGAAGGGGGAAAAAAGTACGAAATATTTGCCCCAGAGAACAGAAGAAGGAATAAATGCAAAGTGTAGTTCAATTACCAGGAAATATCAACGGTCTATAAGTTCTGTGGTCAAATTGTCAAGTGAAACCAGTTAGTAAATTTGTATGTTTTCTTTCAACTGAAATCTGCCAGTTAGGTGCAGGCACAGGAAAAGTAGAGAACTGGGTTTAATCAGTGTTGGTATTTTGCTGTGAGCATAACAAAGGGAGAAAGGGTTACGTTAGTTTCCAAGAGCTGCTGAGAAAAGTTACCACAAACTTGGTGGCTAAAAACAACAAAAATATATTCTTTCACAGTTCATGAGGTCAAAAGTCTGAAATCAAGGTGTCAGTAGGATTGGGTCCTTCTGGAGGCTTCAAAAAAACAATGATCCCAATACTTCTAGTTTCTGGTGGTTTCCAGCAGCCCTTGTCATTCCTTGCCTTATGGCAGCATAACTCCATTCTCTACCTCCATCTTCCCTGGCATTGTTTCCTGTGCTTCTCTTATTATGAGGGTACCAGTCATTGGATTTAGGGCCCATCCTAATCTGGTATGTCCTTATCTTAACTAATTACATCTATAAAGACCCTATTTCCAAATACAGTCCCACTCTAAGGCTCTGAGCGGACGTGAATTTTGTGGAGGTGCTATTCAACTCCCTACAGAAATTGGGGGCATAGGCAAAGAAGTGATTATAGCAATAAGCCACAGAATCTAGTAGGGAAAGAGACATTGGGACACATAGTGGGGCAGATAAAGGGCACTGAAAAATGGTAAGGTTGATGGACTGGTGGACCCTATGTGGTCAAAGAAATGGAGTAAGACTTCTTCAGTAAGTGAGTTGGAAAAGTAGAGATGGTAAACAGAGTGAAAAGCTTTGAATTTGGATCAAATTCTAGGGCATAACCATGGAAGAGGTTGGTGGGGGTGTTATGAAGGAAAAGAATGTCGGAAATTAGAGTGAGGAACTGTGAGGACAGCCGATAAGCTAAATCATCTATGGGGGTGGTGAAGTCCCCAAGGATGGTGCCAGATGCAAAGGTAGTAAGTCTTGGGCTACACTCCTTAGTGACCAAGGAAGAATGACCATACTGTCAGTTAATGACTTCAGTAAGGACAAATAACTGTTGGCTCCTTATGGCAGGTAAGCATGAAAAGAAGTGGAGATTTTGAGGGAGGAGCAAGAAGGATACCCACCCACATCCAGGTGCTGTGGGAGCTGGAGCAGAGAACATGAGAGGTCCCCTTAAGAGTGACCAAATGGGCTGCACTATCCTCAGGGAACATTCAAGTTCCAGGTAAAATGAAAATGTTCATAGCATACGATCTGAAAAAGCTGTGCAGAGGATTCTGCTGACAACAGCAGTGGAGAAGTTTGGGAAGTGATCAGCGCAGGGGGAGACTGGAACAGACTACAGAACATACACCGTAGGGGAGACAGAGGCTGGGGGAGGGGGGAGGTGGAAGTTTGGCCAGGGAGACTTCTGATGGTGATGGAAGTAAACAGAGCAGCCCAGCCCTCCACTGTAGGGAAACTTTAATTTAGTTAATCCTTCTCTTAATTTGGGGGATGTGATATTCCCTACATTCTCAGTATTATAAATAATTCTCGAATGAATGTTTGTACCCCTCCCAAGTGTTACAACAACTGCACTTCAGTTTGAATGCGGCTCACTGTGTTTATTACTATCTGCTTCTCACTAGCCTGGGGACTTGAGGGCCTTGAGAGTTGGGCTCGTGAACTATTCCACTTCTTCGTTTGGAGCACCTTGCACATAGTAGGAGTTTCAAAATGGTCGCATTGCCTGTGGCTAATTAAAAATCTAAAAATAAACCCAGCTTTCCGTTTCCTTCCTCTTTGCTTCCCTTTGTCCCTTTTTTGGGAGTGGAGTGGGGAAGCACGATGTTATGTTCAAAGACTTTTCTACCCTTCTAATAGTCTTCCAGCCTGTTTACTTGTTCAGGGCACATCATTACCACGTGACAGGACGTGTGTGCTCTGAAATGACAAAGTGTGTGGATCCTAGCCAGCAGGGTCAAGAAAATACTTCATAAACAAGGCTGTAAATAACATCTGGGCTGTCCAAATACAGGAGGGCCTGCTAGCTTTTCCTTTTGGTGGTTGTTCTGTTTGGTCGCGGTTGCATCTCCCCGTAGACCCAAACCAGCCAGGGAGCCACTGCCCCAGCCCCCGAGCACTTCAGGCTGACTCTGGTGGCTGAGAGTATATGGCAGGCTGTCAATGGGAAAACCAGACCCTGCTGAGTGACGTGACAGGAAACCAATGAATCACAGCGTGGAAGAAGAAAGCCAAAAGGTCCGAATAATCAAGATAAAGGCCTGAAGCCATGAGGGGGAAATAAAGTTTATAAACATTTTTATCTCAGAGCACAGAAAATATTTGATGAGGAGACTAATAATAGTTCAGATTGATCCAAGAGTTCTCATCTGAATACCTCAAACCACAACTTTCCGTGAAGACGTTAGTCAACTTGGCTGTCTCGTATTCAGTTCATATTCTTTTCTACGGCAGTTAGTTTGTAGACTATTATAAATACACACTTTAACTAATGATGTTCCATGAAATGAAAGGCAAAAGTGATTTTTTAGTATCTTGAAGGATAAGCACATGGTAGATATACACTGCAGAAAACTCATTCATGGCTAGAGGTGCAAACTTCTCCGTTACCTTGATGACTGATGGAATGACGGTGCCTTTTCTGGATGGTTCTGGTAGGGTATGAGCTCTGCTCGTGCAACCATGGCAAATAAAGGCAACTTTGAGGAAAAAGCAGTGGAACCTTATAAGGTGGCTTTTCCTTTCTCAGTCTCTAAGGGTAGGGCCAGAAAAAGGTCTTTTGCCAAGAGCCGGCTGTGCGTCTTCTCCGCCATTGTTACAGTTACCGAGTGGTGAAGGGAAAAGATGTGCTAGCAGGGCTGGGCGGGGCTGCCTCGCCCCCACCACCTCGTGGAGCTCTGTCTTAATCGCCTGTGCACCTCATCACCAGGCTGTGGGGGCCGGCCCCAGGGAGAGGCACCAGCGTGCAGCTTTCTTCACTGGCGCACATGGCACAAACTAAGAGAATTGCAAAAGAAATAGATGAATCCACTGTCATGATTGGAGACTTCACCAGTACTCTGGAAGCACTACTTTGTTTCTGGCTCAATTCAATTTTGGCAGATACTAACTCTGTGTCCTAAGAGGCAGCATGGAAGCAGTACCAGACTTAGAGGAAGGAGGTCTAAGGCCAGAGCCAGGCTCTACCACTTACCTCCTCCTATGATCTCAGGTCATTTAATCTTTTTCTCAGTGTGCTTCACAGCTGTGAAATAGGTGGCAGCGGGAATTAAATGCCATTAAAATGACTGCTGGTAGGTGTTCAACTTTCCTTTCCTTCCTGTCTCCTTGTGGGTCAGGGGTTGTGGGAAACAGAATCAGTTTAAATCAGGGATCTGACCCTGAAAGGGTTGACTGTATCAATGGGAAGATACGGCCTAATCCCCAGGAGAAATTTGCACATACACCTGGAGCTGACATGAGGGAGCCAGCCCCGTGCTGTGGATCTGGACCTCTGTAGTGAAGTCAGGAATCTTCATGCTCCACAAGTTCCCCAGATGATCTGAGGTGTTCTACTGAGAAGCTAGCCTTGGTCCCCCCATCAGCCCCATGACTGCTGACATTTTAACAGAGACTCCTGCCACATAAGACCTCAGAGGCATTTTAGGAGTTATGGTATACCACATACTTAAAATCTGGGGACTGGAGGGGCATCAATCAGTTAGGCATCTGACTCTTTGATTTCGGCTCAGGTCATGATCTCTGGGTAATGAGATCAGGCCCCGCATGGGGCTCCATGCTGGGTGTAGAGCCTGCTTGGGATTCTCTTTCTCCCTCTCCTTCTGCCCCTCCTGCACCTCTCTCCAACTTCTCTCTAAAAAAAAAAAAGAGTCAGGGACTGGAAATAGGGAGGGAAAGAGAGGAAACCTTCCCCCATAAACTTCTCTTCCATTACATGATATATAAGCTCTAACCACAAAGCTCATATAGCATTTTTTATGTTCTTCTTCCATGCTACCAATCGCTTGCTACTCTGCATGAGAAATTAGAGATAATTTATTCTCTCCATGGTTCACCTTTTATCCCTTAAAGTGCTTGGCACATAGCAATGAGAGATAAATGTCAAGGTGAATTGCTCGAAGAATACATACAATAATGTATTCATTCCTCCCAACTTCCATAACTGCTAAGACCCAAAAGAAAAGAAAGGATTAGAGTTAGAAGCATGTGCCTCTGAAGCTGCCCTGGCCAAGGGCAAAGCATTTTGACTCAGGAGGGGCCATTTCTCTAGGGATGAGAACAGGTGTCCATGTCCCTGTCTCCCCAGGAAAGGAATGAATGCTGCAGTCTTGAAAATGCCTTGCTCTATTTTGCCAAATTCACAGACACACCATATGAGATGCTGGTGGAAGTTGGTTTACCAAAATAATTTTCAAAAAAGGAAAATCAATAATTGAAGTGGGCTGTCCTCCAGTGAGACTTAGTGGCCTAAAAATTCAAGTAGCCATGGTCTCAGGATTTTGTTTGTTTTTCGTGGGCTTAGGATTTTAAGGTGGCACTTTGATGCCCTTGTTCCTGGTGTGTGATTCTGTCCATTGAGAGCTCTAACAGTCTGATAAGCTAAATTTCTAGTGGGGAAAATTCTGAAACCAAGAGACCATCTAAACATAGAAAACTAAAAGAAGAAACAATGGAACCAAGAGTTTACTTATAATGTCTAATGTGCATTTGGGAGATTTTCCATTTGAATTGTTTGTTTGGAATCCACGTTGGCATCTTGCTGAGGGCAGATATTAAGGCCTTTTTCCTAAATCCATTTGGGGGGCATCAGTCCCAACAGCCAGGCAATTTCAAAGCCAGGTTGGCCAGGTTCTCTCAGGAGTTCATGACAGACCATGTTCTTTGAAGGACAAGAATGCAAAGCAGGGTCTCATTTGGCAGTGTGGACAGGTCAATCCATTAAAGTTAAAGCCCTTGAGGAGTCTACCCAGATCTGCTGTTATTGAGGGAATAACTTAATAGAAACAGCCACTTAACCTGAGTGTCTAGGGAACTATTTAGATGATGGTTCACAAGATTCCCTGCCAACCTGAATTCAATGTCAGAGTACACTCAAACTGGTATAGCATCACTTGTATATATATATATATATACACATATAGGTCAGCTCCACCCCTGGAGAGCTTGACTGGAGAAGACTGTGGTAGGACTCAAGAATATATATACTGAAAGCTCCCCGTATGATTCCGGCTAGGTTTGAGAACTGCTGATGTCCATAATTAACCTTATCTGAGAGTAGCCTAAGTATGAAACAACCCAGAGGCAGCATTACCATTCTCCAGCCAAATTTGGACTTTGAGAAATACTTCTTCGATAGTGAGTTAAATTTTGTAGAAATACTCATGTGCTTTACATACACATGCACACACACGCACGCACACACATGCACACGCACACGCACCAGTGATAGAAAGAAAAACTCTAGATTTGATTCACCCAGTTCCTGGCTAAATTCTTTCCATCCACTGAACTTCCTTGGCGCTCTTTGAAGTCAGCAATTACTTTGTTCTCAGAGGAGTCATTCTGTGGTGAGGAAAATGTTGAAAGTTTGGCAATGTATTAGGACTTTCCAAATCTGGGTTCTTTCAAAATATTTATCTGTATGTTGTTTATCCCTTTTCAGTATTTAGACTTCATTCTTTCTAATAACCAAAGACAAGCTATTGATATTAGTCACCTAGAATGCATAATAAAGATAGTAAATTTGCCAGTGGTGATAAAAAGGCAGCTACCCATAGCTGATGTCCTTATTAATCCACCCTGTCCTCTTTCAGACATACAGATTTAGTAACTGAACAGAGCCCTTCTCACAGTGCCTGAAACAGCATCATTCCTCAGTAAATAATGAGCTGCGATTTTCGTTATTCTTCTTTCATGAACTCGCTAACCAGCCCTGCTCCTCCCGATAAGTTAGCAGCGATGTTCTGAGCGAATATTTTACACACATCCCATTCCCATCTTCTAGCATGACTCTTCTCTGACTTCCTGTTTTATCCCACACATGTTTGTCCCTAACACTAACAGAGTGAGAAATCTTTGGGTACATCTCCATTGATAATTGAAACATGTGGCTCTGGTTTTTTTTATGTTCTCTTGGGTTCCCCGTTTGCAGGAAACCACAGATCCTAATGTCGATTTCCTGTATTGCTGTAGAAACACACAATGCAAGGATTTCACTTTTTAATGGTCCTGTCTTTCTTTGCGCAAGCCCATCCATACAGCCATGCTCCCTGTTGTGTCTGAACACGGACTGACTCATGACTCCAGGCACGGCTGCTCCCACCCACTTCTACTCTCCAGCTCCACTCTGTGGTGCTATCCCAGCCTAACCGTCCAACTCCAAAGGGCATCGAATCAGGGGGACATACCCAGTCCAGGTCCCAGTTAGTATCCTCCATGTTTTTTGCTATATAATGAATTAAGTGTTGATATTTATAGCAGCTTTATTGACAACCCTGATGATAAGATGACTCTGGTATATCCCAAGCCATGTATGTTCCATCAGTGAATGCTTCCACTGGATTCCCTCATCCCAGCACATTATCAATCAGGCTCTGCCCATCACAGGGAAATTCACAAACCCAGAGCATGTGTGTGTCTGTGCCTTTGGAAGGGATAGGCAAATTACAGAAAAAGGGACAGTTTTAATTTGTTTTGATTTTACCATCCTCCTACCTCGCCAAGACACACACACACACACACACACACACAGAGCTTCTGTTTTTCCAAGAGCTTTTGAAATTTTGCTTGGTTTATACCCCCGAGGCCAGTAGACAGGAAATGAGAATCGGATAGGAAAGGAGCTGAAAACATCTTCTGCAAATTTTTTGCTGTGTGGGGTATGGTAATTTTCCACTTAAAAAGCTTTTAAAATAGATTTACCAGGAAATATTGCTTTATATAGAAGGACATCCATTCTTTAGTGTTTGTATATGGTTATTATCACTACCAGTTAAAATCACCATATTAATAGCTCTCTTGAGTAATGGCTTTCATTTGACCACCTGAAAAGTTCAACAAATATTGGGTTACATTTCCCTGCATTGTAATTCCAGAGATGATATTCTAAGAAAGGTCCTAGCCTGTTAAAAGGAACATGTCCCATAGAATTACAGTGCTAGAGGTGCTGGAGGGGAAGGCTGTTTTATACTCTTAAATCCTTCACTCTTTTAAATTCTCTTGCCATAAAGGAATAGTTCCAAATGATTTCATCTAATCACAGAAAATAACCCTTCTGATTCTCTTTAAGATTTAAGATTTTCTAATTCCCTCTGTCTTCTTTATCATTTATGCATTTGTTTCCCAATCTACATTAAAATGGGAAAAATAACATAAACCGACAGAGCACATCTTTTCAAAAAAATCTGTCGCTTCCGTTTGAGACTATTTCCTACTTAGGATTTTGGTGTTCCAACGCCCTTCCTTTTTTGGAGTTAGGGATAGGACAGGTGGAAGATTTTTGTCTATTGTCCTTCCTTGACAAAATAAAAAGTTAACACTTCCAGACTGGTCCCCAAACTTCATTTTGTAATTTAGCTTTTTAAAGAAATTCAAGACTCCTGAAGTCAGCACTCTGCCTTTAGAATCCCATGACAGAGCACTCTGCTAACTGCTCGCTCGTGCTTGCAATAAGCCAGACCATGTAGGGATGCCTGCTGGAGACTCCGCGGCTATAACGTAAGAAATAGATTAGGTGACTGTTGCTGGTGTCCCAGAGGTCATAATTCTTCTTCAGATATTTCAAAAGGATAAGGTAATTAAGTTAATAATCCCTGTTGTTATAAATACTAGATGTGGCATTGTTCATTTATTGCCTTCTAACATCCATGATATCGATTTACACAAGAATAACTCAGGGGAAGTTCTGGTATTGAAGACTCTAGAAAGGAACTAGGATCAAAGACTCCTAGATTAAAGGGTTGATTTAGGATAAATGTTAAAAGGCATAATGTGAACAACACACTTACTACAAACAAGAAATCCCAGTCTTACCTATTGTTCTGTCTGACAGAGATTTCACTTCCTGTAAAAACAAAACAAAAATGGAAACATAATTGAGTGAAGTAAATTGTTACTTGTGCAATTAACATAAAAGTGCTTGCATTTAGATACCTTTAATTTACATTTAAAATGCAGTTTAATTGTTAACGTAGAAAGGGCCACACAGGAAGAAAAGTTTGACTTCTGAAAATGTACGTATGTGCAGAGTATGGATAGTAAATGTACATATATATTTTACAATCCCCAAAAGTTCGCTTATCTGTCTGTTGTACTTCGAGATCATAATATTTAGAGTCTCTATCTGGCCTCTTTGGAGAAATTCAGAGAGTACAATTTAAACTGCTGGATGGTCCCACTGCACAAAACAGACGTCCAAATTAGCATAGTCCCATAGGCTCGAAGTTGGAGATTAATCGGTATGTGGTCAAAGAAGAATTTTAATAAAACATGCAAATGCGACCTGTACCCCACTGTGCAGTATTTCTGCAGACGACTGTTTCTGGGTGCCAGCTCACGCTTGACAACTGCTATGGCAAAAGGCTGGTGGAAAACTTACAAAAGCAAAAAATTAGGCAAAATAGTGAAGTTTCAAATCTATCTACCTTGACCTCAAAGGATCATTTCATAGAACATTAGCCTCAACTAAGTCTTACTTTTCCCACTTACGTCTTACTCCTAGGCAATTTGCCAGGCAAACTACCACTTTCCAGAAGCTTCGGGTGGGTATTTGTGTTCAGTGCCTGGTGCTCAGACAGGATCTGTCCTCGTGCTTCTCTGATTGTCCACCTTACCCTGCAAGTAGAGATGCTCTGTTCTTTTCCATAGTCAACTTTTATTTGTGGTTAATTAATATATGAGGTATTGTTCATAACGGGGGTCACAGACTGCAGGCTGCAGGCCAAATCCAGCGCACCGCCTGATTTTGAAAAGAAGGTTATACTGGATCACATTCATGCTTACTTATTTATGTACTGTTTATGGATGCTACAACATTTGAATAGTTGCTACAGATATTGTATGGACCACAGAGCTTAAAATATTTACTTTCTGGCCCTTTATAGAAAATGTGTGCTGACTCTGCTCTACAAAGAAGAAAACATGTCGTAGGAGGGGGTTATCCTTTGACTTGGGTTTGGGTGCTAATTCCTTATCATAGAAACATTTCAAAAGCAGTTTGTAAAGTCATTGCCTTTCAACTCACCGAGGGGAAAAAATTAGATATTCAATACAAAAACAGATACCTGCTTGGGTTTCTTGTCACTTTACTTTTTATTACTCAGTCTTCATGTAGATTCACAATCTATGCTTTGGAGAGGGGGAAACATTTGTGGCAAGTGTGATCAATGCTGAAATAGGCAGGCCTTTGGCAAAATTTGCAGAAGGTGAACTCACCTTTGGTGCCTTTCCACCATCCCCTTTCTCCTGTCCTGTCCTATGTCTCTCCTCTTTTTCCTTGGCATGGTCTAGGTCATACCTAGATTCCTCCTTTATTTGGGTTAGCTCTCAATTAATCCCCACTAGACTCTTAGCTGCTGGGACCTTGATATGTCTGTTTGCACTGGCATTTATATATTAAAGATGAATTTCTGAAGCTGAGGTACAAAAAAACAGAGCTTGCCAATCAGGTGGCTAAGTGTATGGGTTACTCTCATGCCACAGTTTTGATCTCCATTGGGCAGCCCCTGGGCCATTTGCTTTCCAGTGCCCAGTAGCTACTCCAGAGATAAACAGCTTCCCTTGGGGTGACATACCAACATTATATTTTTCTATTATATGAAAAAAAAAAAAGATTCAGAAGCACTAACCTCTCAGAATAAATCATTATATGTTTCACTTACCCAAAAGGGGGGACAAATCTTGGGGAATCAGAGTTCATGGTGACTACTTTGTATTTCCTGGAAAGTTAGAAGACTGTGCTTATAAGTCAATAATTTATAGATAAAAATAGATGAACGGGTCTAACTTGTGGTCACTTATAAATCTCCATCAAGAATAAAATCAGGTTTTACTAATTAGCTAATTGGGGTTGTACACTGGTTATAAATATATAAAATGTCCTCTGTCCTCTTCTCCCAATGCCTGGTCCATAGACGGAGCTCAATATTCTACGGTCATGCTACCCCCTAACGCAATAGATGGACCTACAGCATTGTCATCACCGGAGAGCTTGTTGGAAATGCAGACTCTCAGGGGGCACCTGGGCGGCTCAGTCTGTTAAGTGTTTGACTCTTGGTTTCGGCTCAGGTCACAATCTCAGGGTCATGATATCAAGCCCTGAATAGGGCTCCATGCTGGGTGTGGAACCTGCTTGGGATTCTCTCTCTCCCTCTCCCTCAGCCTCTCCCGCCCTACTCATGTGCTCTCTCTCTCTTAAAAAAAAAAAAAAGCAGAATCTCAGGTCCACCCCAATCTACTCATTCAAAACTTGATTTTTAACAAAATCCCCAAAATTCAGTCTGAGAAGCACTGGGTAAGAGACCAAATGAGACTAGAAATCTGGCTGTGCCACGTTAAATTTGGAAGATGTAAAGTTAAAAATAAATATTTTAGGAAAGATGAAAAAAAAGGCAAAGTTAATGTGGAAGGAGAAAAGTATGTTTCCTTTAAATAAAAATCCATGAGGGAAGAGCGCCATTTCGTAAACTCAGTCAGTACTGGGACAGGCTTCATGAACCACGTAGCCTAAGTCTGGCCCGCAGAGAGTAATGCAAAAATCTTGACTTGGTCCCTTAATGTGTACAACGTTCTTTAAAATACCGTGAAAGGGGTGAAACCCTGACCGATTGAGCTTAGCCCAGGCTCTGTTTTTTGCCTGGCAGGGGATTCCATTAGCTTCATGTTCCTGTGGAGAGCTTGGGCTCATAGCAGGAAGACTCAGCAGGACACAGAAATGATTTAATGGACTGTGCAAATCTCCAAACTAGAGCCCACTCCCAGAATAGAAGCAAGCACCTGGGATTCTTGGGGTGCATTGTCATGGGGCCAGAAAGAAGGATGATCCTCTCCATGGTTTACTGAATTTTGAGATGCTTCCTGTTGGCCACTCTGGCTTCTAAAGGAAAGAATTTAAACATTTGCTGCCTAGCCAGAATGGAAAGTGGAATTGCCTAATATTTAGGAGAAAAGAATCACATTTGCAGCTCTATAGAGTATGAGGTATCTCTGACATGCTTGGCTCTGATCCTTTACCATCTTTAAAAATAAGCACTCCTGTAGCCACAGGCCAGACATGAACATCATGTTGAGGTGGACCATATTCTGCTCTGCCCTTTCTGTGTGGTAAAGTGCTTTAAATTTTTCCAGACATCATTAGGAATGTGCAAAGCCAATTATTCTGATCCTTTGAGAAGATCATGGGCATCCTTCTTTTAGATTTCCCCCATGAAAACAAAGGCAGAATCCCACTACAGGGAAGGGTTCCTGGAGAAGGCCTGAGGTCTCAGACCTTGTGTAGAGCTGACAGGGACCGCAGTCCTACTTTGGACTCTGCTGGAGCTGGTCCCAGCAGATGAATGCATCTGGGCAGTAAGACCCAAGCAGAGACAGAGCAGGTCTGGATGCTAAGGTAGAAAGAAGAAGAAAAGTAGAGAGAAAATGCTCTGGAAGCCATAGTCTAAAAGGTTAAGCCAGCACAAAGTTCAGAAATCTCTCTTTAGCCATCTTGGCAAGGTGCTGGAGGCACTCCATCGCCAGCTCTTAACCTCCCTGTCCAACATCGGTGCGCACCATGTTCTTTCCCGGTACAAGTCATCACCTCTTTGATGCTTTTTCTCTCCCCAGCACAATGAACTAAAGGTCATCTTTCAGACTTGGAGCCCACAATATTTCCTAACAGATGTCTTCCCATTTTTTGCCATGCCCAGAAGGGCAGATTATTATCAGTCATTTGTTGAGTTCCTCTAGCACACATGACGTAATTCTTTTTTAGAGCTTATTGCACTCTTTTAATTTCTTCTTTATAGCCCAAACACACCAACGTGGTGCCCCAAAGGAGATACTATGTCTCTCCTGCCCATGTTATATGCCTAATTCTTGGCAATAAAGGATCGCATATAGTAGGACATCAATATTTGCCAAATTAGAACAAAATATCCCTTTATATGTGAATACCCTTTAAATAATCTCTCAACCCTGTTTTACTTTTTTTTTTTTTTTAGTGAGGGTGGTACATCAACAATGGAATCACTTGAAACACTCATTTGGAAAAATGTGAAATGCATGAGCAGCCCAAAGTCCATCTCAAATCCTTCATCTTCCATAAGTTTTTTGCTGACAACTTTGATCCCTGAGGCTATCTCCTTTATCCACAGGGCAGTTAATATGAGACAGACACCGAGGTGTGCTGTCATTTATTGTTCTTAATTGTTTTATACCCATAAATCTTATCTCCCCAGATAGATTGTAGTTCAATTCAATTCAAACAAATTCAAATCAGGAAATGGTGATTGAACCACCCATGTGTGTGGGTCTGTGCTCCTTCAGTGTTGGCACCAGTTCTTGTTTTGACTTTAATTAATTTATTCACCATATATTTGTTGAGCATTTAATTATGTGTATAATCACCTTTCTGAGAGAGATTACATTTTTTTTTTTTTTTTTTTTTTTAGATTTCTATGTTTTCAAAAAATTTACCAGTACTGTAAAAGGTCAAGGGCAAATTGACCAGTCTACAGTGAGTGATCCTGGAAGTTGCAGCTCATTGGTCCTAAGTTCCAGGTAGATTTATATAGGGAAACAAATTCACATGAGATTTGGATAAGCTTGACATCAGAAGGTCCCATCCAGGGGGGTGAAACATGGCAAAAAGGGATTCTGAACACCAGTCCACATCAAGAGTCATCTATTCCTTAGGTTATAGGACTGATCCCAGCCCTGGGGTGAGGGAATACTGTGGCCCCAATCCTAGAGAACACCTAGAAAATATTGAGGAAGATAACTTAGCCAACAGGTTGGGAATTTGACCGTATGAACCTCTGATGAAAATGCTGGCAACAAAACATCTCATACCTAGAACTCTAGAACCTGACCTGCCAGGCTGCAAAGGAGGCTGGAGGGAGCTATAGGAGCCTGGGAGTTGTGACTGAGCCAGTGAATATCAGATTTGGAGAACAGACCCCAATTCTAAGTTCCCCCAGATGGTGGCCCTGAGACTGCTGACCTTCCACCCGCCTACGTTCAGGGTGAGAGTGAGTCCACTGGTAGGGGACTCGGAGTTCCCAACATCAGCTGAGTCAGGGAGAGAAAAAGAGGACCCAGTGGGACCGGTAGCAGGGAAAACCAGAAGGGCCCAGAACTGGACCTAACCAGTTACTATAAATAGCTCCTTTGTCACTAAATTTATTGCACTGCATTAAAATTGTCTTTTTCCTTGTCTGTCTCCCCACTTGGCGCTAAGCCATAAGGGCAGAGCCTAGGTCTTATCTTGCTTATCATGTTATTCTTAGCACAAAACACGGTGCCTACTGCTGAGTGGGCATTCAAGATATATTGCCCAATAAATTCTTATTCTGGGGAGAAAGAGTGAATCTGTGTCAGACATAGGGCAAATAAACTCAGTCAAGTAAGGAAAAGTCAAAGCGTGGAAGGTGGGCTTCAACCTGTGGGCTAGGCAAGCAAGAGGTCAAGTCTAGAAGACAGACCAAGGCAGCAGTGAACAGCAGTTACGGGTCTAGGCTTTGGAGTCAATCCTGGGTTTGAACGCTGACTCCACTTCTCTTGGTTTCCACCTTGTGAGCTCGGGAAAGTTGTTAAATTGCTCTGAACCTCACTTTCTGCTCTGCGAAACAGCAGTTTACACTCCCGACCTCATGTGAGGATTTAATAAGGGAGTATAAAAAAAAAAAAAAGGTCAGCTCAGTGCGAGGTCCTGTACTCAATAAGTTATTGTTGAGGCAGGCAGGAAGCAGCAAATCCTGTCATTCCAATAGCTAATAAGCATCATTCAGAGCTGGGAAGATTGGAGCCCAGAGATAAAGAATCTAGTCTCCAAGGCTAAAAAGTAAATGACGAGGGACTCATACGGAGATAAAAAAACAAAACAAAACGAAAACCCAGGCTGAAGATTGAGGTGTCCCAGGCAAAGGATCTTGTCTATCAGGCGTAGAGGGATAAGATTAGGAAGGAGTGTAGCTTGAGCCTGTTCCAACAGCTTTCTAAGGCCAGGGATCCTTCTGTGCCTCAGAGCAGGGCTGCTCACAGTGAGTGGGCAGGTATGAGCTCATCGGAGGAGCTAATAAGTACACTTGGCAAGAGCAGAGATGAGAAAGGGTGTGAAGTCAGACAGTTCATGACAACCAGGCATGGAAGGTGGTCAATAAATCGTTGTTGATAATTTACTTTCATCATTAGCACCATTGTTCCAAAGCAGGGAGATGCATGAGCCCTCATTCGATCGTGAAACCTCAAACGGGGCACAGTTGAGCATCTTATTTGCCAACATTCTGGAGAAAATGGGGTTTTCTAACCGACCCCCACGGTTTCTTTTGTGGAATCACTGGTGTGTTTTATGGAATGTTGTGCCATTTGTCATAAATCTACAGCCAACAATGTAGGAAGCGCCACCTTGGCCAGCATGGAAACCCTATTTTTGGCTGAAATGGGAGGGAGGCCAATTGAGGGCTGGCCGAATGGATCTGGTGCTTTTCCCACTCTGGAGATCTTCTCTCGCCAGCCGCCCCCTCTTACAAAAGCTGTGTCATGATTCTGCTCACAAAGACAGTGGTGACTCTGAAATTCTCCAGTTTCTTCAGACCCTTGCCTGTGCCTGTTACATTTGGGGGTTGGTTCGGGCTGGGGTTTTTTTGTTTTGTTTTCTGAGTAATGAATCTGTTTCTGAACATAAGAGCAGCAGGCATCACACGGAACGCAATGCTTCCTTGTAAAAATGTCAGTTGCAATAAAAGGAATCTGGAGCCAGCCTGGCAGCCTGGGAGCTGTTACAGGATGAAGTCAGAACCTCAGCTTGTGTCTACATGACACCAAACATCCAGTTAAAAAGTGAAAAACTCAAGCAGTCATCCAGATGTTTTGTCTGCTTGATGCCAAACATCCTGATGTTTTCAACTATCCAGATGTTTGGCATCGGGCAGACCAGCATCCCAAATCTGGAAGCACCTAGGTGTTTGTATCTTGTAGAAATAGCCTTGGACCACTGCGCAGCAAAGACCAGGAACTTGGACGTCACTTTTCCTGACTCTAGTGACTGTGAATCTCATAAGATCTTCATGAGAGTAAGGTGATTCCATTTAAAAAGTGAAAGGAGCTTGGAGTTAAACACATAGGTTAATAGGGCTTTGCCAGAGGAACTGATACAAAGAAAAGAAAAACATGGGGCACCTGGGTGGCTCAGTCGGTTAAGCATCTGCCTTCTGCTCAGGTCATGATCCCAGGGTCCTGGGATCAAGCCCCACATTGGGCTCCCTGCTCCGCAGGAAGCCTGCTTCTCCCTCTCCCGCTCCCCCTGCATGTGTTCCCACTCTCGCTGTGTCTCTCTGTCAAATAAATAAAATCTTTAAAAAAAAAAAAGAAAGAAAGAAAATAAAAAACACAACAAAGCCCACTGCAGCTCAAGTGACTTCCCAGTCTCTCTCCCAGCCCTTTTCTGTGTGCATCCTTCAAATCCCTGGGGAGGGAAAACAGGGAGCTCAGCTCAGAAGCAAGTAAAAGTTTGAATCTAATCTTGTATTAAACTGGACCCTCTGCTTCCTAAAAGTGAAGCTGACCTTCTAGACACACTTCAGAACTGTTTCCATGTTCTCATGACCAGCCTGGTCATGCTGAAGTTATTTAACCTTCAAGCTGACCTATTTCTGGATATGCCCCCTTAGTATGAATGTAAACGAGGAATGAGCTGATCTCTGTGGAGACAGAGAGAGTAAACGGGGCTTTCCTAGGACATACTGCTTTCTCTTTTCTAGACAAGCCCTCTATTTCATGCTGCTCTTCTTGATTCTGGCTCATGATCTATGCCTGCCTCTCTTCTCCCAATAATCCTGACAAATAAGAAATGAAGAAGAGAAGAAGAAAGGAAGGAAGGAGGGAGGGAAAAAAAGGTAGGAAGGAGGAAAGGAGAAAGACAGAAAGACAGAAAGAAGGCACAAGAAAGAGAGAAAGAGATCCCAAAGGTCCTGAGGACAGCATGTGCAGGCGAGTTTAAAAACAACATGAAAGGAACAATAAGAGCAACCCAATAAAAGGATGAAACACGGTCATGGGACTGCAAAGAGAATCTGAACATCTGTACTTTTTCTTATTTATAACCATGTCAGGAAAACAGGAAAAACAGTGTACAAAACCTCAAGTGGAATTTTCTTTCAGTCCCCATTTCGCTGGTGTGTTCCACTAGGAAGAAAGCAGCCATTCTGATTGTCTTCCATAGGCTTGAAATATACAATTCATCATTGTCTCATGCATCCTATGATTGTGAGTTAGTCGTTATTACTCATTGTTGTGTGGGGGAATTCCTCTTCTACCCACATCTGGACTTCTGCCTTTAGAGCAGAGCACAGAAGCAGACGTCGTCTGACCCTTTATCATTTCTGCGTTCGATGCATCCTCGTCTCTTTTAGGATGGCTCCTTGGCTATTGTTTTATAGTCGTGTTCGTTACTGGTTGATTGAATCATTTTTAAATTTTATTGTGACAGTGGTAATGGCAATGATTGTGCTCAACCAAGTTAGCTCCTCAGTACCATCGTTGTTAAATCAATCAGGAGATTAGCAATCGCTAATATACACATAATTTGGGCTCCTTAAAGGAGACAGACATCTGTTTTCCTTGGCAGCAGTCTGTTTCCAGGCTCTTACTTGATACCATGTGCGTGCCTAACTCCTGTTCACAACAATAGCTTTTATCCTTGGGAGTTGGGAGTATAGTTAATTGATGCCTTTATCTTTTCATGAAAGATGCCAGCTCACATCAAAAAAAAAAAAAAAAAAAAAAGGAGGAAAAAAAACCACAACAAAACACACTACAAAGGCTTGGCATTTTATCTGGTGGAACTAGAGAACCTCAAAGCCGGACCAAGTATTAGAGAAAAATAAAGATTGCTTTCATCCACATTGCTGCAAAAATTTTGCCTGTATCCTCTAATTTTTCCTGCCATCACTGAGAATTCAATGAGTATTCAGGTCTGAATATTAAGATCTGACTTTTGCCTTTCAGAAATGCAAGTGTCAAAACAGAACAGAGGCGGGGCCGGGTGTGTGTTTCCTGGAAGAGAAGGAGTGATGCCGGACAGCAGGGGAGGCCCATTCCACACTGTGCTGGGAGCGTGATGGGAGGCCAGCGGCCTTCTCCAGAAAGGAGTGAAGTGTGCATTGTTATAAACCCTGGAATAAAGAATCAGGTCAGTTGGTTGGTTTGTGCACGCTGCAAACTGGGACACCTGCATATTGGGAAAAGAACACGGTCACGTCCTACGTCCTAGAGACACATCAAATTCTTTCATGGGTAAATGATTCTGCTGTGCTCAAAGGTTTCTTTTATGAGAGACATTGGTGCATTAAAATTATGATTATTTACTCATTCCTTTAAAAAGTATTTATTGAGTAGGAAAACAGCATGCTGTTGACAAGGAAAACTCCAGACTAAAAACGGGATGATTGGGGTTCTGGTTCAGTTCAGCTGGAAAGATGAGATAAGCGCATGAAATATTTAAATGAATGTAAAAGACAATACACAATTAAGTACCTCAGTGGGCATTTGGTAAGATGAAATCTGTCTAAAGGAAAATAACACTATATACTTCCAAGATGTAATAGTAAGAAACACTTTTCAAAATGTGTCACCTTAATTATTTTCATTATATTCATTGTAATTATTGATACTTAGTCTCAAATCCAGGTATTTTTCTTACGTGTTCACAAAGACAAGCATCAAGATGTAGGTTTTAGATAGCCACGTCAAGAGTAGCTTAAATTACCTGTTTTCTTTCAAACTCAACAACTTACAGGTATATTTTAATAGTTATATTTTCTTTTCCATTAATTATTACAAGTCTACGAAAGGAATATAGTAATAATAAGCACTAATGTATGCATCCAGCTTCATCAAATCTTAATATTTTGCCCTATTTCTTTCACTTTATTTTATTATTTTTTTGTTTTAGAGAGAGAGAGAGAGGAGAGAGGCAGGAGAGAGAGAGAGAGGGAGAATCTTACTTAAGTAGGCTCCACGTTCAGCACGAAGCCCAACATGGAGCTCAGTCTCACAACCCTGAGATCATGACCGGAGCCAAAATCAAGAGTCAGACGCTTAACCGACTGAGCCACCCAGGTGCCCCTAAGGCAAAACCATATTCTTTATTCAGCTGAAGCCCCTTACATACCCCTCTCCTAATTCTGCTCCCTCCTTTCATCCCTCCTGGAGTTATTCTGAATTTGGTATTGCCCATGCATGTTGTTATATTTTTACATTTTATGTTCATATCCATAACTATATATTCCATGTTTTAACTTTATTTAAAAGGTATTATGATTATGCAGTTTGTTTTTTCACTGAGTATTGTGTTTTTGACATTCATCCGTGTTGATATTTGTATATGTAGCTCACTCATCTTAATGGCCATATAGGAATGCACCACAATTTCTTTAGCCCTCCTGTTCATAGACACTTGGGTTGCTTCCAAGTTTGCTATGACAAGCAGAACTCTTATGAATTGCTAAAACAAGCCTCTTTATGAAAGTGCTAGAGTTTCTCCGGGGGCAGAATTGCTGAATTATATAATATGCACATCTTTCACTTTCCTAGCTGTCCTCTAATCATCCTCCAAATAGAGCGTACTGATGTATACACCCACCAGAAGTGTATGAGAATTTCTGTTTATCCACTTCTCTGACAATGCTTGCTATCGTTAAGTGCACATTTGAAAAAGGTATTATCACTGTTTATACACGCAAAACATTTGAAATACTACTAAGAACAGATACCCCCTCGCTCTATTATTGAAAATAACCTGTTGTGAATTAGCACCGGGGCGATAAAAGAATCTGCAATGCTTTCAAGCCTTCCCACTTGAAGGGGAAATGCTACCCAACACCAATGACTGTCTTTTCCTGAGCTTCTTCAGGATGTTCATCCAAGTCATGCTCAAGTTTCAGAGCCAGAGAACATTTTAGAAATCATTTTTTCCAGCGGCATCATTTCAACGTAAAGAGACATGCTTAAAGTCACACGACTATGAAAATGATCATACTCTTCTGATTTATTTAGAGCCTACTATGCTCTGGATGCTTTACAGATATTCTTAATCCCCATGACAATAGTCAGAAACCGTCACAAAGAGTTCATTCTCCAAAACACAGTTATTGTCATATGACTACTCAGAGCAGACGCTATGCTGTTTAATCCTCACGGAACAAAATTGTACCAGAGTCCCTACTATCAAAGACAGATAATCTAGAAGGGAAGGTGACACCAGAGTATAAACTAGCATGTGATGACTCAGACCCAGGCAGGCTACTGGGAAAGGGTCTTTCTCTAGCTGGGATCATTTAGGAAAACATCCTGAAGAAACTGGTACTGGAATTGGGCATTGGAAGACAGGTAGAACTTAGATGGACATCATCTCATCTCGGATGTGCTGACTGAGCATTGCCCATGTAATGACCATGAGGTGGGCAATGAGTGGAATCCAAAAGTCTGTAACCATATCCTGCCACCAAAGTAGGTGTGTGTAGGGGTTCCGGGGGCAGGACAGATCAGACTGGAAGGGATCAAGGGGAAGGTCAGTCTGATGAACACTGCAGAAGATCTGGAGGGCCAGGCAACCAACAACTGGGGAGAATCCAACAAAACTACCTCTCAGGAGCACAGCAACAAGGCCTCCATGCCCGGGCCCCCGTGGCCACCTTTCTTACCACTCTCCCCTCCTTTGCTCGTCTGTTGGCCTCTCTTCTGTTTCTAGAACATGGCAGACTGGTGGAGCCAGTAGAATCATTCATCTGCGGTTCCCTCTGCTTGGAACAGTGACCCATTTTACAGCTGGCCAACTCATTCTCATCATACAAGTCCTACCTGAGATGCTTTCCTTTAGCATCTTATCTAAGCGAGCCTCTGCCCTCCCCTTCCTCCATCTCAGCAGCCCATTTTATTTGCTCCTGGTCTTTCTCACTTTCCAAAATTATCTTCCTTAGGGAATCTCTTGCCCCAGTGAGAGAGTGAGCATCATGAAGACAAGAAGTTGTCATTCCTACTATGTGTTTTGTGACTGGCCTCTGGCACGTAGAGGGGTTTCAAAACCATTTATTGATTGTTGAACCAATGAACCACAATATTCTAGTTTCCAAAGAGGCAGGTGGAGTATCAGAAACTGCAGAGTCTTTTGGAAAGTTGGGTCTCACAGCAATGGAGTGTATGGGCAGGCTTGTATTAAGGCGACCCTGTGTAAGATGTAGGAAGTAGGAGGTCACCATGAGGAACTCAGAAACGAACAAGTGGCATAAGTTCAAATACCAAGACTAAGGTCTAAGGTAGGCATTAGAATCAAAGCAGAAACTGAGGAGGGTGAACAGGCTAAATCAGTGCAAAGACACTTTCTACCACAGTCAGGTGTCAGGCTAGAGCTCTTTAAATCTTTCCAACCTCAGGTCAGGGGGGAAAGGATGTGTATATACCATGACCTCATCCACTGGGAGAGGCAGAGAACTCAGTCGTCCTGAAACCAGAAATATTGGCAAGAGGGAGAGTGAAGACTCCAAGCAGAAGCGACAGCAAGAGCAAGGCAGAGAGGTGATGTATCTCCAGCTTAGAACAGCGCCTGGCACATCAGAGAGCACAGAAAACTCTTGAAGGCATTGAGTCACAACTTTAGTCGGATAGTGGTATCGAGGACAGAGAGCCTGAATGTGGGCAAACTAGTTGGAAATTTATTCCAAAATCTGGTTTTAGCAATTTGGTTCCTCGCAGTAGAGCTGGGTGGGGACAGATACAGCTTGATGACTAACTGATGGTGTGCTTGGGGAGGGGATGGAGGTAGGGACGGTACAGGAAAGAGGGAAATAAATCTTACCCTGAGCTTCAGAGTCTGGGTGACTAAGTGACACAGTTACAGAGCTAGAGAAGTCCAAATGAAGAGCAAGTTTAGGGTGGGGCTGGAAGTTTCTGTGAAAATACTGGAGGTACAGGAAGGCCTGGATTCAGTAGTGATGTTTAGGAAGTGGTTGAAATGAGACTGGAGCTCTGCAGAAGCCTGGAATAAAAATATATAAAGGCACATTAGCTACTTTAGTCATTTTCAAGAATAGGCAGGCTGGGAATAGAATTAAATAGAATTGGGAAGATCAGCTGCGTAGTAAAACATAGCAGGACCCAACCTATCCAGCCTCATTATTCAGTGGCAGAATATCGGGACTCATCTCAAAAACTAAACGTGCTGGGCTTCTTTGGACAAAAGTCAATTCCTCCTAGGCCCTCTATACCTAACATCCTTTAATCTAGGCAATTTACTTTTCTTAGGAGGCAAGATTGCTAAGTGAAATATGGCAATGGCGTGAGCCTGCCCGGGTTCAAATCCTGAGTTCGCCATAAAAAATTAAAGATGGAGAAGCATGGGGGTGCCCGGGTGGCTCAGTAAGTTGAGCGTCTGTCTTCGTCTCAGGACATGATCCCAGAGTTCTGGGATCGAGCCCCATGTCGTCCGGCTCCCTGCTTGGCGGGGAGTCGGCTTCTCCCTCTCCCTCTTCCTCTGTGTGCTCGCTCATGCTCTCTCTTTCTCAAAAACAAAACAAAACAAAACAAAACTCCACCACTTAGGCATGCCGCCACTCTGTGGAGTCCTGTGCTCGACACAGTGTAGCAACACCAGAGCCCTACATTCTCACAATTGAAAAAGCCCTGGGAGAATTTCAATGCTATTGTTTTGGAGACTTCCTTTCATCCTGCCTTGAATTTGTCCCAGTTCCAGTTTTAGACAATAAATCATCAGCCTTTAAAAAGGGAGTTCCATTCAATATTGAGAAAAGGAAAAATGAATCCCTGTACGAGAGGTTGGTCCCTGACTTGGGCAAAACCTGAACTCTTTCAGGTTGGTAAACTCCACCGTGGGCTGTTTTCTCGTGTGTTTGTTTAGTTTGCTATTGTATTTTTAAAAAGTAGGTTTATTTAAAATGAGGCCATCTTTCTGTTTTGTTCATAGTTGTTGGACCATCACTAGCAATGAGGCCATGGAATTTATTTGAATTGCCATTCCTCATTATCTTTAAAAAAAAAAAAAAATGAACCCTGACAATAGTAACTTTTACAAGGATAATCTACCAGCAAACATCAGCAAGCCAGACCTACTGGCAGGCCTAGTCAATCTGTAACTGAAAACTAAAAGTGTAGCAGGAAATCCTCATACTGAAACTTGCAGGCTTATATAGCTGATGAAGCAAAAAACAAAAAGTAGGTGATAACTGCTAAGAAGTGCAACCTTGACAGTTGTCATGTCTTTGAGGATTTTCTTAACGTGTGGGCAAATCTTCATCTATTTTTGAATTCACTCTAGCCATCCAAAACAACTCTTGGCTCTGTGTTATTTTCCATCCTCTTCCAAGATAACACCTGCTAGCTATAATCAGCAGGGCTATTCCAACAAGCATTTTTTTTTTTTTTTTGCTCAGTTGTCGTTCCTAAAGTAATAGAGGGTTCAGGTTATTGTATCTTAGTGTGTCACGTGGTACTAAATCACACTCCAAGAAGAGATAACAAGATGGCCCAAGGGGGGTGGGCGTGGTGGGTGTGGACTTTGTCCCAGCCAATCTCCCTTTCTCTCCGGCGGGGCTAAATGTGTCAAGTGTAAGTGGTATAGGAAGAGGTATCAGAGCTAGGTGGGGTGGAGCAAAGGAAATAAGGGAGATGACCGTGCCATTGGCTCAAAAAGTACCCAGGCCCATCTGGTCCCACAGTCAGAAACTGGGTGCTTTCATCTTGTTTTGCCAATGGATCCCAAAGTAGCCTTGAGTGATCACACCCTCCCCACATGTCCCAGCTTTGCCTCCTCTGAAACAGAGCCTTTACCTACCTGCCAAGAGGGGAATAGGGGATTTATGAGGAAGGCCAAGTCTCCATGCTGGTCATCCCCACGGTTTTTCAGATCTGCTGACTTATTTTGTGCAGCCCTCACCTCACCCCAAGCTGACTGCTGCCCACGTACCCACAACTCTGCTGATCTCTCAGTGGCTAAAACTACCCAGAAACCATGGCTTCGGGCAGTGACGCCTTCGAAGGCATCTTCAGGAATCTAGAATGAAAGGCTAAAGACCAGGGAGAACCCAGCTGATCGTTCCGTGAAGACACATAAGCCATCGTGGAGACATGACAGGTACCAAATACACAATGACTCTTTAAAAAAAAAATGAAGTTATTTATATAGACCCGGAATCTGCTCTCAACCAGTCGCCCACCATGTACATATCTGAAGTCATGCAAGTGTGGCAATTATTAAAAGAAAGTGTTTCCAGGATTGGAGACCACTGTATTTGCACATCTGACTGAACATACAGCAGTTTTGTAGCTATTGAATTAAGAATCTGGTGTATAGGAAGATAGAAATCAGGACCTAGAAAATGTGTACCTTTGCAGCCCCTCATTGCCAGCTCACAAAGAAAGAGGCCAGGGTACTACTTGAGCGAGAGGAGGAATCTTCCCGGCTAGGGAGGTGATAGGGACCACCAGGACTTCGACGACTCTCGAGTGCCTGGCACAATAGACTGCTCAGCCTTCCGACAATCATAAGGCAAAACCAGCACGTGTACTTGCTACATGGAAACCATCCCATTTTCAGTGCCTCCAGTGCCCACCACGCTGGGACTGTCTTTGAACCAATGCGTGTTTCCTCTGTGCAGGAGCCTAGCTTAGCATTGGAGACGAGCCCAAAAGAATCACTGGGTTAGCCTGCAGAGTATTCAAGCTGGACTCCTGAGGGTCCAAGGAGCCCTTCAGAGGAGCCAGTGGGTCTTGCTTACTAACAGTAGAGAAATCTGAGGGTCCTCCCGAATATTTGCTGTATTCATAGAGATAGGGAAAGCTCTCTCAGGTAAGCTGGCTGCATCTGATCTTCTCTCGAAATGAAGACCTGGAATTAAGAACATTTGACCTTGTATGAAGCATAATGGAAAATGCTGATCTCTGCAATCCCCGTAGACACAGCACCAGCTGTATGTACCACGTTCTCCCCCACACTCGTGGAGTTCCGGACATCAACTATGTACAGCTTTTTATACGTCAGTCATACCTCAGTAAAGCAGTTGAGAGAGTAAAAAATAAATACAGTGTATTATATTCTACCTTGTAGTTTGCATACTCGTTCACCTGATTTCAGAGATCTTTAGGTTTTCTATTAACATTGTTGTAAATCTGGCTTCTTTTCTTCCCCTCACACATGTTCATCGTGGGGGGTTTTCCCCTTAGAAGATACATGTCATATTGGCCCTCAGGTCATTACTCATTTTCTATCTTTCTCTAGACCCTGATGAGGACATGATGTGATTTTTGGAGTATGTGCTTCACTTACACTTGTCAGCTGATCATTTCCTAGGTGCTTGTTGTGGAAGAGAATCCAAAGCAGGAGTTGAAGGAAATCACCCACAGTACTGTCTCTGAAACCAGCAGGAGAAAAAAGAAAAATGTTATTCTTTTGATGTCCCCAGCTACGCTAGTGTCCGTTTAAACGCTCCTTTTGCACATTAGTCCGCTGGGTGCATCTGAATGTGTGTTTAGATTATAGTGACAACAGCCATTTGTTCTGCCTACCTGTGCAGGAGGTCACAGAAGGGAGTCCATTTTGGCCTTCTAAAAGGTCAGCGTCCCCACAGGTACTTGACTGAGTAGACAATGCTATGAAGTGACATTTCGCAATAGCTAAATATTGACTTGCTCACAGCGTCCCTATTTTAGTATATGGTCATCCGTCCGTCTGCGCGGCAGCACCAGCAGGATCTTCATGATCAGCTGTGTCTCTTTGTATGTACATCTACATACGTATACATGAGGATATAAATAAACACGTGTGCCTGACTCGACCCCTGCTTTAAACACAATCCACCCTCAGTATGATGTGATTACAGGAACACTTGGAAGAGCTCCAAGTGGACCTCCACTGATATCATAAATTCCACAATTAGAGACTCATTCCTTTACTTTATGTGTCTTCCGTTATGATGCAAATAGCCACTGGGATGGTGCTAGTTAATGTTTAGAGCCATGCTCCAGTACAAACAAAGTTTTCTGCTTCTCTACTGGGAACTCGGTCTGATTTCTAGGAAAGCAGAAAAGGACAGATGGCACCGGCTGCCCCAGGGAACCCAAGATGCGGAAGAAAGGTACCCAAGGCGGGAGGGTAGGGTGGCTCCAAGACGGTTTTCACAATGATCCCTTTGCTCCAAGACGGTTTTCACAATGATCCCTTTGCTCCAAGACGGTTTTCACAATGATCCCTTTGCTCCAAGACGGTTTTCACAATGATCCCTAGGGCCAGAGAGGCGGAGCTGATTCAAAACAGACACGACCTTAACTAGTGAAACCCAAAGAGCCCTTCAGCCTCAGAAACAAGAGAGAAGGAAAAAAGAAACAGAAACGCAAATAAACAAGAGACTTACACCTCTCTTTCAGTGAACCTGTCCCCTCTCCCTCCCGCAGCTTCTGCGTTTCTCTGACCTATTCTTTTTCTTTTTTTAAAGATTTTATTTATTTATTTGAGAGAGAGAGAGAATGAGAGAGAACACATGAGAGGGGGGAGGGTCAGAGGGAGAAGCAGACTCCCTGCCGAGCAGGGAGCCCGATGCGGGACTCGATCCCGGGACTCCAGGATCATGACCTGAGCCGAAGGCAGTCGCTTAACCAACTGAGCCACCCAGGCGCCTGGTCTTTATCAGATTTCTAGGCATGATAGTACTTTTTTTTTTTTTTTTTTTTTTTTGAGAGAGAGAATGAGAGAGACAGAGAGCACATGAGAGGGGGGAGGGTCAGAGGGAGAAGCAGGCTCCCCGCCGAGCAGGGAGCCCGACGCGGGACTCGATCCAGGGACTCCAGGATCATGACCCGAGCCGAAGGCAGTCGCTCAACCGACTGAGCCACCCAGGCGCCCCTCTCTGACCTATTCTTATTTGTGGGCCCCCAACAAGACCTGGTTGCCTTTGATACGTGCACATCGGCCATGAACCACGGCCTACAGTTCCCTTGTTAGGAAAAGGAACTAATCCCCGGACTGCCAAACATTTATAAACAGATGAACGTAGAGTAAATGTTCAAAACAAGCTTGTGGAACAGCTGGAGATGGTCAAGATGGTGAAAGTGAAACCACCCCAAGCAGAAAGGATAACGGGGTGAACTAGAAGCCCCGACAGCCCCGGGCCCGGGAGCTTGGCCCCTAAAAGGCAACCCTGGCGCCCCACGCTTAGATCCGGCTGGACTCGTGTTCCCCGCACGACCCCCGGCCGGTCTCAGCAGCGGAGTGTGTACGAAGGGAAGTGAATTCGGATCTCCCTTTCGAGCCTCCCGAATCCCGCAAGGTCACCGGACACGCATCACGCCGCGGCCCCCGTGACCCAGCCCCCAGCCCTCCCCGCCCAGGCCCGTTGGCGCGCTCGGTGGGGAGACAGGACCGAGGCCTGGAAACTGCGCCGTGTCCGGGAAAAGCTGGCGACCGCGGGCCCATTGTTGTCCCCGGGTCCATTCTCCTCCTGCCAGCCTCGCTCGCTGCCCCTCACGGGTTTCTGTGAGACCAAAGAACCCAGCTGAGACCGGGACGAAGAAGAATGCAGGGAAAGGGGACAGAATACCTTGAACAAGAATAGCCTGGAAGGAGCCAAAAGTGGAAAAGGAAGTCTAATTCTGTCCTAGTCCGGGGGAAAACAGTTTTTTGCGAAATGTAAACAAATCAGGAAATCCTGGCACTTACTCCAGTTCCGATCTGGGGAAGCGCCCCGGTCCTTTCCCTAGGAGTGCGCTGCCGTTTGTGAATGAAATCCAGATTAAATTATTCATTGAGCCCTGCCAGCCCCGCAGTTTCCAGCTTTCCCTTGCCTATGGCGTCGTTGAAGCCTTAAAATAATAATAATAAAAAAACATATGCATGTTATTAACTCTCCATATTCAAATGGAAATTCAATGCTATCATAAATCTCTCTTTTCTAATGTAAATTCCTTTCTCTAGCATGAAGCTGCAGGAAGGCATTGTATCTGAGCAATCTAAACTTGAAAGAGAATTTTTGTTAAACCAGTTATGATAGGGGAAACATGTTTTTCACTGAGTCGAAAGATTAAAGTTGGTTGTAAAAAGGGGTGGGGGACTGAGGGAGAATTATTGGTTGCTCAGCTAATGATTAGATACAGAACTTCAAGGACAAATTAAGAGGCACAAAAGAGTCACGCAGATAAGTGAAAACAGTTCCAATCCTATTAAATGAAAGATGCATTGTTTATCTTCGGTTGTAATCTCCATTTCCATATTCATCTCCACCTAAGCAGCCCCCTGCGCCCCATCCATTCGTCAGCCCCAAGTGGATTCCAAGCTCTGGGTACAACCCATCTGCAGATCGGAGTGTCCACAGTTTCTCACCTACCAGAGCCCCCCCCTCTCTTCTCCTAATTGTGTCCAGTCTGGGTGCCTCTTCTAATGAGGCTTTGGCTGAGAAGAATGTGGGTAGGAGTGGAAGTCGGCCCTTTCTGGGGAAATATGTTGTGAACCTTTGGTTTATTTCAAGGAATTTTCAGCAAATATCACCTATCTTTCATATCACGTCCACTCCACTAGTTCTGATTTGTCCCTCCTCTCCCACCCACCTCACCCCATCTCTTGCCCCCTCTCTTGCCCATGGACCCACCCCAGATCCTTCATCTCAAAGTATTCTTTCCAGGGTAGACTTGGTCCGAGGGGAAGGAACAAAAATATATCCATGTATTACAGAGCTACAGGGAACAATTCTAAAGGGCTTCCTCAAGCTGTGGCATCAGTGGAAGCTCACCGACAGGAGACCAGGTTCTCCTGGTGGTGTTGAGAAGGCCACAGGCCCAGTACATGCCTCTCCTCCAGGCCATGGCCCCAGCCCCCTCACTGGGGGAGGGGGGTTGCATGGAAGCCTCCAGAGTGGAGTGAGGTCAGGACCTCAATCCTCAAAGGCAAAAGCTTTCTCCATTGAGTGTTAGGAACACGGTGCAGGGGTACACAGAGAAAATATATCCCCCTCTATGAATGCAAAATATTAGCTCTGTCCAGAAAGACGTTTGTGAGGAAAAGGAACATGGAAATCGGAGATAAAAATATTAACAGCAGGACAGAACTTAATTCATTCAGGTTTGCTGTTAAGGGTTTGAATACGTATGCAGTCAGTTTATTACTAATATTTAGAACTGAAATCATAGAACTTAGAATCAGCTTAGTAAAAATACCAGAACCAACCTGTCTGGTAGTCAGTGTTGATAGCAGAGTCACCCTCCAACAGGGACCAGTTTCTCCCTGATCTCTTATTTAATGTTCAACATTCGAGATAGAAGATTTAATGTTCTTTCCGGATTGTTCAGAGATTTATGGCACCCGTGGACGTGTTCATAAAATCCGAGGCTGTGCAAGGCTTTTAACATCTGTATCATTCTTATCAGAACCATAAAAATCATCACCCTCTTGTCCATGGCCGGTCTTGTCTTTCCAGATAATGTAATCCAGAGAAAAATAAAATTGCCCCCCCGAGTATCTGCGTCTAGTAGACTATATTGTCCAGGGCACGTGTGTTGAGAGGGTGGTGGTGTCAGATTAAGAAAGGGAGGGAGAGCACAAATCAAACTGTATGTATTGGAGAACTTCAAGGGAAACTCTGTGAAACTGTTTCTAGGGCAACTCATTTTATCTGTCAGAAGGATGCTGCACTGGGTACATTATCCTCTTCAGCCTGGTTCTCTGGCCTCGCTTACCCAGGAGTGGTAGTCTCCAGAGTGTAGGCAGAGAGGGGAAGCAGGTGCTCGGACTCCCAGCATCTGGTTTAGATGACCACAATGCGGAGAACACCTGCAGCCTGCGTTTCAGCCAAGTCTGGCCTCCCATTGTATTCGATTGGACTTTCTGCCTTGAGCAAGAAAAAGGCATTGTTTATCAGATTTGCCAAAGGATCTCCGGGGAGGTGGAGAGAGACAGGATAAACAAACCTAAAACAAAACGCAAGTGTAAGCAAAGCACTGGGAGACCTTGATTATATGTGACTACCCAAGGTAATCTTTCAAACCGTCGCAAAGTAAGTAAAGCCAAGAGAGACAGCCAAGCGTTAGCATGGACCAAGACGGTTTCCCAGTGGTTTTTCCTGAGAACTGGTACTGGATAATCTTGTCCAAACTCAGGTCCTTAGTTAGAGGCAGAAACCAAACTACATTCATTAAGGGTCCAATCTGTGCAGGACTTTGCCACGGGCTTTAAAAGATGACTAGAGACCTCCCTGTCCTAGAAAAAACTGGCAAAGAAGATGGTCTTACTACTTATGTACTGAATGTTCCATTTGTGCATTTTTTATTTTCATATTTTATAATAACAATGCATTGGGTGAACTGGATCCCTGCAAATCATACCAAAACAGTCAACTGGGTTTAGACTCTAACAAAGGTAAGCGAAGCAAACACAAGTGATCCAACAATACAACCTCATGACTGGTATATTGGAATAAAAATTAGCGAGCTTCTTTCAGAGACTGAGGAAATCGTTTAGGGATACCATGTCAAATGCTGTTTTGTTAGTAAATAATTCTGAAGCGGCCCTTCCGTTTTCTTTCCTTTGTATAGAGCCCCAACTAGTGGAAACCTGGAGAACTGCACTTGAAGAGAAACCATTTGCCAGGGAGACAACCACCAGTCTTCCCACAGGTAAAAGCCCAGTGGGATCTTACAGAAGCTACTCTTTTTGGAATGTGGAGTTAAGGCTAAGGTGCTAAAGGGGAGGGAGGTGTGAAACTGGTTGATAACCTGGCTCATTGCGGTGGAAAGAGTAAGCGGGTAGTGAAGAAAACACGTTCAATCTCTCATTTAAAATGAGTCAACTCACTGGCTAATCTGAGAAAGAATATTTCCCCAGTTCAGAACTTATCTTTCTTGAAGAAGCCTTTTCAAAAGAACGGGGAAGATACTCTACGACACAAAATTGTATACACAGGAAGAAAGGCACCCGGTTTCACAAATTAAACGAGCATGCACTTACAAAGATGTCACACTCGATCGGAACGAAACGGGTAAGAACGTGTCCATGTTAGGGTCCCTGAGAGGAGAGGTAGAAGGGCAGGTGAAAGCAGCAAAAGGAGAGGAAGGACTAGAATCTCACTAGTGTAGGAGGAAATAGCAACACCTGGGAAAGAAATTCCTAGAGGAATTGACTCTTCGGGGCTGTTGGGTTTTTAGTTTTGTCTGTTACCTCTCCATTTCAAGGCTTCTCATCTTTTTGTGGATTTTTAAAGGAATCTTGGCTCCCTTACCCAAATGTACCAATAAAATGCAGGCGGCCTAGAAAGGTTATAAAAATGTAAGATGAATTCATCAATCAGACAAAGTATAGCCTGTGTGCAGAGACATGCTCAGGGATTTCATGGAACTCCCTCACAGATACGCAACTTCTGTGTGTGTGTGTATGTGTGCATTTTTTCTAGATTCTGTAACTTTTACCGATTCTCAAAGGGGTTTATAACCCGAAAGAAGAGTAAGAAACATCACCATACAGAAATCTGCACATAGACAAAAACCAGTCACATTTTAATGGAGGCCCTCCAGAGTGACCTCAGACTTCATAAAATTCTGTTCTTAGAGAAACCAAGTAGAGATAGCAAAATGTTTCAGTATATCACAAAGCGGTTTGCAGCCTTTTTGTCTTCCATGTAGTGATTCTGTGGACAGAAAGTCACGAGAAGTTTCCTATTTTGTTTCTGCAATGGCATAGGGGTATCATCCTCAAACCTCAACATGATGCACACGCTGTCTTTGAGCAATTTCTGAACTGATTGCTGTCCATTAACCAGCTTTCTCCAATGTGCATTAAACAACATGGTTTGTGCTCAAAAATCCAAAAGCAGTAGCAATAATTTTTTTCAGTAAACAGTGGAAAATTGAAAAAAAATGTTTAACTTTAGGATTTGAAGGCTTACTCAGCGCATTGCTTTCTTATCAAGATTAAATCAAGAAATAGGAATTTTGTACCACTTATTTTATGTTTGTGGTGGTTATTAAATAAATGCTCCAGCCCCTCGTTTCGTTTGAAAAGAGGTTTGTTTAAATACTACTTATTTGAAGATCATTATGTGTCTATAGAGTTCAAGGATAACAAGAGTGTTAACACCATGGCAATGCTATCTAACGTCTTTTATGGCATTAGCTTTCCCATAGATTTTATTTAACAAATGACTTAGTTGTGAAGAAAAGTTGTTACATTAATCTGTCTGTCCTAGCCTTCACCTCCCAACCAGACAGTTAATTGTACCAGGGGGAGTTTCAGGGATAACTAAAGAGCACACATCATCCATAAGTAATCTCCTTGTCAGTTGGCATGTAGTCCTATGTCACTAAGATTTTCCTTCTGAGCTATTCAGGTGCACCATCTGTTCTCCCCACCTCAGGTAGGCATAACCATGTTCTTAAACTTCACAAAAAGGAAAACGAGTGGCTAATCTAAGAAATAATACAAAACTTGCCTGCATTTTTTTTCTTGCTTTCTGTTGCTTCTGCGACTATACTGAACTCACATAATTGATAAAATTTTCATGTCCTTATTGGAACAATTAGGCAGAGGCCTTCAGGAAAAAAAGTTTTCAAAAATTGAGGTTTGGTGGGTTGTTTTTTTTTTTAACTCCCTTACCCCCTTACAAGATCATTTTAAGAGTTTATTTTAAATATTATAACCACAAACTGTTCAACCAAACGAAAATGAAAGTAGGCCACTTAGAGGTTTTTGTCTAAACTAAAGCAAAATGTCTTAAGCTAATAATTTTAACCATTGAGAGTTCACTGCCTACTAAAAGCAATTACTTTGAAATTAAGAAGGAAGTATTTTAAATATTACATCTGAATTTGTAATTTTTCTCTTGCAGGATATACAAAGTCTAGTACTTTTTTTCCTTCCCCTTAGGACTAAACTGACCTTCCTGCCTGAGCAGTGAAACCCCAGACTTGGATTAGAGCCAGCCGCCTTTCAGCACATCATTAAGAACTCTTGGAGGTGCTGTTTAAATGTAAATTTTCCAGCACTCCACCGGACAGATAGGCAATGCTAAAGCAGTCAGGGCATGTTGAACACATCCAATTTTCAAAAGGAAGAAAAGGGGGAAAGCTTTCAAAAATATGTGTATCAAAGTGAAAGTTATTGAAAATGAGGCTATTCATCTGATTTAGGATGTCAGGGAGTCAGACGTCCATACACCTTACAAGACGTCCTAGATTAAAGCAAACCTGCGGGGCAATTTAAAGGATGAGCAATCCCTCGAATAAAGAAGTTTTTCACACTTTCTCGAGAAAGCAAGCAGCTCAGGAATAAAAGGAGGCCACTTATGTTCCCTATGTTCTAATGATTTAAGATTTCCTCAGGCATTGTCAAGGTCCAGTGTGGAACCTGGACCAATAAGAATTATGTTACATGCATGCAAAAAAACAAACCAAAAAAAAAAGGGGAGGGAGGCAGAGGAGGCAGAGGGACAGAAAGGGAAAAAAAAGTGAGGGGGGAAACTCTGTATTTCCGTTTGGTTGATACCCATATTTTAAGCCCAGTATTGGTTGAGACATGCAGGTGAAATTGACAAGGTCATCTCCCGAGAAAGATTTTGGAGGTGAGTCCTAACACCGTGGAGTGAACACTGAGCTGCCCTTTAGCTAGCAGGTCTAGGCTTCATTAAATACTTTCATCTCCCCTCTATTGTAACTTGTGATGTCAGTTGAATGTACAACAATATAATAAGGCAGAAGCAGCCAAGTAATTTGAGATTTTCCCCTCATTTCACAAAAGTATATACACATGTACAAAAACACAAGCATATGAGCACAGCCAATTCTCAATTGCCCATAATTATGCTTCCACCTCTGCTGATAATGCAGATTAATTTCTAATTGATTGTAGAATGCATTTTAAATGACCATACCTGGTATGCATTTAGCTTGCTCTCATATTACTATTTTAGCACAGTCTGAAATCAGAATCAGAGAGCTGAATGATAATGAATGATAAGGACTGAAGAAGTTGCCAGAGACATTGAAAGTAACCATGAAAACCTACAAGACAGATGATCAATACTGAGGCATGAGACCAAGCAAACATTATCTTTTCATTGTCTTTTTCACCTTTAATTAATTCCTTCCTTTTCAAATACCTTTCCACTATGGTGGGCTTTTTTTTTTTTAATTTCCACAATGATTAAATGTGCCAAGTAAAATATTCTTAATTTCTTTGCAGCAAAAGTAGACATCTTGGGAGTATTACTATTTTTTTAATAATTGATATTAAACCAGGGTTGAGTTGTTAACAATTTTTAAAGAAATTGACTTTTCATGTATTACAAGCTTTCTTGGGACTTCCCTTCAAGGAAAAATATAGTCAGATCACATACAAAAAAGAATATACAGATATATCAATGACACTGTTTTCCATGTATTTAAAACATATACCCATGTTTTATTAGAATTAATAAGATAATTTACATCTCCTCTCTTGTAACTTTCACAAAATTTTCAAAGAAAATAAAAGTTGATTCTGAGCAAGTTGCATGACTTGAAAATTCTGAGTTTTAGCTATTTGGTCAGTAGATAACTTTTAGCAAATCAATTCAAAGATCCAAAGAAAATATAGAATTGGTTGAAACAAATTATCAACAAAAGTACAAGTATAGAAGGGCAAGTTGCATTTCTATAAATAAATTTATGTTGGTCTTGGTAAGTCTCTGTGTCCAGCCCACAAGAGACAGAAATGTAAATTATGTTTTGTTAAAGTCAAGTTTCCAATTCTAGAATTTTGGCCACCTGTTCTATACTCCTTATACTGCTTTTTGAAGGAATATTTTGTTATTATCTGGCCCTCAGACTACTTGTTTTTTTAATTTAAATTTTTATTGATGTATTTTCTCAATATACTTGGGAAAGATACAAAAATGCTAACATTGGTATCAATAGAAAATAATGTGAACACTTGAAAGAAAAGAGTGGAAGAAAAGAAGGAAGAGAAACTCTTTCATGTCCATAGTCATATTATTGTCATCATTAAAGTAGAGTTACAGGAAAAATAAGAAGAGAGAAGAGAATGCCCTGCATGTGTATCCAGTCATACTTATTTCAAAAACATGCCAAATGTCAATTTTAAATTTCATGGTATTTATTATTTTGAACCCACCTAAAATTGCTTCTTACTGAGGTGTTTGGACTAGGCACACGTAATTTTGAGTCGTTGCAGACATTTGTCTAATATGAAATTTTTGGCCATTAATATAGTTATAATGTAACTTCTCTTAATTTTCAGTAAAACATAGTTTGGTACTTTCCTGCAACCATAAAACTAGGCTCTGTGTCTATTGTCTATTGTGATGTGAGGGGTTCTTTAAAATGACTTTTTATTACTAAAATCTTTCTCACACATTGAGAACATTTAAGTATGTATTGGGCTAAAATTGGTCTTAAATAAGCAGTCTCTCTCTTTTTTTTTTTTTTGCCAGGCCATACATCCTAACTGTGAATAGAATTTAGAAAAAAACAATAGTTGTTAGAACTCCACTCCATATTCCTTCAAACGGTATTGAAAAGACATTTTCTTGGGGGACTGAACAGGAGGGCCTTTTCTTTAAATGATTTTATTTATTTATTTGACAGAGAGAGAGACAGCAAGAGAGGGAACACAAGCAGGGGGAGTGGGAGAGGGAGAAGCAGGCTTCCCGCCGAGCAGGGAGCCCAACGTGGGGCTCGATCCCAGGACCCTGGGATCATGAAGGCAGAGGCTTAATGACTGAGCCACCCAGGTGCCCCAAGAGGACCTTTTCTTATTTAACTCTTTCTCCTCCAGTTTCTGGAGACAAAAAAAAAGTTGTTACTTAATATCAGTCTTTCGTGAGAGCTGGTAAACCCCTGCAAAGCCATGTGCCTAACGCTTCCGTAGTTAGTGTCCCTGGCTGCCCTAACAAGGTACCAAAAACGAGGTGCCCTAAAACAACAGAAATGTATTGTCTTACAGTTCTGAAAGTTGAAATCGAGGTGTCATCTGTGTCACGCTCTCTCTGACAGCTAGAAGGGAGAATCTTTCCTTGCCTCTTCTAGCTTCTGGCATTTACCAGCAATTGGTGGCATCCTTCAGTTGGTAGATGCATCACCCCAGTCACATGGCCATCCTCTCTCCAGGTGCCTTCACAGAGTCTTCCCTTGTGATTGTCTCATGTCCAAATTTCCCCTTTTCATAAGGATACCAGTCCTGTTGGATTAGGGCCCACCCTAATGACCTCATTTTAACTCGATGGCCTCTGTAAAGACCCTCTTTCCAAATTCACATTCTAAGGTACTAAAGGTTAGAACTTCCACATATCTTTATTTTTGTGGGAGGGAGGAGCACCAGTCAGCCCAAAATGGTTAGTGTATCTTAGTCCAGACAGCTAACTTCTTGGTTTTTGTTTCGTTTTGTTTTTTTGTCCTAGAAAGACAGAGCCTCATCCTGATACAGGTAAAAATAGAATCCATTTATAAAGATTATGGCAGGAAGAAGAACCTGGAAGTCAAAATTAAAAACTATGAAATTTCCTTTAAAATGAACTATATGAAATCACTGAAAAATTCAACCACTTTTTAAGCTATGAAAATGTCAAGTTATTATGTTTCAAATTAAGAAGTTAATAGAATGAAAAGAGAATAAAGAAGTATCAAAGAAGCTAGGGAACAAAGGAAAAATAAGAGCTAGACACAAAGAGAAAATAAAATTTTAAATAAGACAATTTCCTCATTAACATTATTTTGATTTTCAGAATTTGTTAACAAAATATGCCAATCAATGTCTAAAAAATTTGTTATCACAACACAGTTATGTTGTTTCTGGTTCTTATTCATTTGTGGGGTTTTTTTTGCTTGTTTGTTTTCTGTTTGTTTTTTAAGATTTTATCTATTTATTTGTCAGAGAGAGAGAGAGCACAAGCAGGGGGAACGGCAGGCAGAGGGAGAGGGAGAAAGGGAGAAGCAGACTCCCCATGGAGCAGGGAGCCCGATGCAGGGCTCGATCCCAGGACCCTGGGATCATGACCTGAGCCAAAGGTAGACGCTTAACCACTGAGCCACCCAGGAGTCCCTCATTTGTTTTTTGTTTTTTGTTTTTTTTTAAGATTTTATTTATTTATTTGAGAGAGAGACTGAGAGAGAGAGAGCATAAGAGGGGGGAGGGTCAGAGGGAGAAGCAGACTCCCTGCCGAGCAGGGAGCCCGATGCGGGACTCGATCCAGGGACTCGATCCAGGGACTCGATCCAGGGACTCGATCCAGGGACTC